>NW_028187506.1:0-63236 GCF_964204655.1 Triturus cristatus
GCTCTCATGTCAGATGACACCATGCTGTAGCTTTATGATGTCAGAGCACCTCATGACAAATCGCCCTGGGTGACCATAACACAGGACAATGAGACTTCAGCAAGTCTGCTCTGGTTAACTATCGGTTATTATGACTGCAACGGAAGTAGGAAGTGTAATGGGAAAGTACTCTGCACCATTGAAAGTACTGGGCTCCCCTTTTGAAAGTGGGCTGGAGTGACCAGAACACAGAGTATCTGAAAGAGCACTCCATGTTGAGTATCAGAGCGCCACATACAGAGTGCAGGGAGGCAGGATAAATAAGCTTCCCCCATTTGAAAGTAAGTCAATCGCTCTAACAGAAGACAACTCATTGCAGCCTCAAAGGTGCCAAGAGCCGTCAGATGCTATGAACTCCTTCTAATGACAAGCAAAGCGATTAAATGAGAGTTTCACCTACCATGTAAATTGATAATGGAAGCCGAAGGCTGAGGACGCTTTCTTTTTTTTTTTTTGTCTCAGCATCGCAGAGAAATGGTCTACGGCATCACTCCCTCTGCTGGTCATTCAGTATAATCTGCAGATGGAAAAGTCCACTGTTAGTCCATTAACAGAACTTGAATATCTCCAAACTAATGCAACACAATAAACAGATTTTTATAATGTGCTAATAATGAGTACTATGGCGTCTGTAACTCTGCGAAAATCCACAGCTCACTACAAAGTCAAATCTGACTTTTATTTCCAACCTAGCATACTTCTCTCAATCAAAAGCCAAACTTTGCTACTACTCTCTACACCATTCCAGCACCTATATTAGGACATAAATAAAAAGATCTCAGTGCTAGCCCTGTGACATGGTATCTTTCTCACTGAGAATTTTTAGGTTATGGTACAGCAGTAACTATTAAGTGATCTGATAAGGTTTTGAAAGAAGGCTTATGCTACAGCTAGAGGTAATAATAAAAACTACGAATAACAGATTCTAACATCTTCATTCTTGTGCAACCCTATCAGTTAACCTATAGAGATCTCGAGAATATTATGATCACCCAAACCTTCAAACAAATGCATAAGTCAACTAATGCCTGAGTTTATTCATGTTACCATCTTTGTCTTCACCTGCACATCCTGTCTAGCCTGCTACCCATTTCAATTCCATGAAAAAGGCATCCTATTGCTTGCTCTCATGTCAGATGACACCATGCTGTAGCTTTATGATGTCAGAGCACCTCATGACAAATCGCCCTGGGTGACCATAACACAGGACAATGAGACTTCAGCAAGTCTGCTCTGGTTAACTATCGGTTATTATGACTGCAACGGAAGTAGGAAGTGTAATGGGAAAGTACTCTGCACCATTGAAAGTACTGGGCTCCCCTTTTGAAAGTGGGCTGGAGTGACCAGAACACAGAGTATCTGAAAGAGCACTCCATGTTGAGTATCAGAGCGCCACATACAGAGTGCAGGGAGGCAGGATAAATAAGCTTCCCCCATTTGAAAGTAAGTCAATCGCTCTAACAGAAGACAACTCATTGCAGCCTCAAAGGTGCCAAGAGCCGTCAGATGCTATGAACTCCTTCTAATGACAAGCAAAGCGATTAAATGAGAGTTTCACCTACCATGTAAATTGATAATGGAAGCCGAAGGCTGAGGACGCTTTCTTTTTTTTTTGGTCTCAGCATCGCAGAGAAATGGTCTACGGCATCACTCCCTCTGCTGGTCATTCAGTATAATCTGCAGATGGAAAAGTCCACTGTTAGTCCATTAACAGAACTTGAATATCTCCAAACTAATGCAACACAATAAACAGATTTTTATAATGTGCTAATAATGAGTACTATGGCGTCTGTAACTCTGCGAAAATCCACAGCTCACTACAAAGTCAAATCTGACTTTTATTTCCAACCTAGCATACTTCTCTCGATCAAAAGCCAAACTTTGCTACTACTCTCTACACCATTCCAGCACCTATATTAGGACATAAATAAAAAGATCTCAGTGCTAGCCCTGTGACATGGTATCTTTCTCACTGAGAATTTTTAGGTTATGGTACAGCAGTAACTATTAAGTGATCTGATAAGGTTTTGAAAGAAGGCTTATGCTACAGCTAGAGGTAATAATAAAAACTACGAATAACAGATTCTAACATCTTCATTCTTGTGCAACCCTATCAGTTAACCTATAGAGATCTCGAGAATATTATGATCACCCAAACCTTCAAACAAATGCATAAGTCAACTAATGCCTGAGTTTATTCATGTTACCATCTTTGTCTTCACATGCACATCCTGTCTAGCCTGCTACCCATTTCAATTCCATGAAAAAGGCATCCTATTGCTTGCTCTCATGTCAGATGACACCATGCTGTAGCTTTATGATGTCAGAGCACCTCATGACAAATCGCCCTGGGTGACCATAACACAGGACAATGAGACTTCAGCAAGTCTGCTCTGGTTAACTATCGGTTATTATGACTGCAACGGAAGTAGGAAGTGTAATGGGAAAGTACTCTGCACCATTGAAAGTACTGGGCTCCCCTTTTGAAAGTGGGCTGGAGTGACCAGAACACAGAGTATCTGAAAGAGCACGCCATGTTGAGTATCAGAGCGCCACATACAGAGTGCAGGGAGGCAGGATAAATAAGCTTCCCCCATTTGAAAGTAAGTCAATCGCTCTAACAGAAGACAACTCATTGCAGCCTCAAAGGTGCCAAGAGCCGTCAGATGCTATGAACTCCTTCTAATGACAAGCAAAGCAATTAAATGAGAGTTTCACGTACCATGTAAATTGATAATGGAAGCCGAAGGCTGAGGACGCTTTCTTTTTTTTTTTGGTCTCGGCATCGCAGAGAAATGGTCTACGGCATCACTCCCTCTGCTGGTCATTCAGTATAATCTGCAGATGGAAAAGTCCACTGTTAGTCCATTAACAGAACTTGAATATCTCCAAACTAATGCAACACAATAAACAGATTTTTATAATGTGCTAATAATGAGTACTATGGCGTCTGTAACTCTGCGAAAATCCACAGCTCACTACAAACTCAAATCTGACTTTTATTTCCAACCTAGCATACTTCTCTCGATCAAAAGCCAAACTTTGCTACTACTCTCTACACCATTCCAGCACCTATATTAGGACATAAATAAAAAGATCTCAGTGCTAGCCCTGTGACATGGTATCTTTCTCACTGAGAATTTTTAGGTTATGGTACAGCAGTAACTATTAAGTGATCTGATAAGGTTTTGAAAGAAGGCTTATGCTACAGCTAGAGGTAATAATAAAAACTACGAATAACAGATTCTAACATCTTCATTCTTGTGCAACCCTATCAGTTAACCTATAGAGATCTCGAGAATATTATGATCACCCAAACCTTCAAACAAATGCATAAGTCAACTAATGCCTGAGTTTATTCATGTTACCATCTTTGTCTTCACCTGCACATCCTGTCTAGCCTGCTACCCATTTCAATTCCATGAAAAAGGCATCCTATTGCTTGCTCTCATGTCAGATGACACCATGCTGTAGCTTTATGATGTCAGAGCACCTCATGACAAATCGCCCTGGGTGACCATAACACAGGACAATGAGACTTCAGCAAGTCTGCTCTGGTTAACTATCGGTTATTATGACTGCAACGGAAGTAGGAAGTGTAATGGGAAAGTACTCTGCACCATTGAAAGTACTGGGCTCCCCTTTTGAAAGTGGGCTGGAGTGACCAGAACACAGAGTATCTGAAAGAGCACGCCATGTTGAGTATCAGAGCGCCACATACAGAGTGCAGGGAGGCAGGATAAATAAGCTTCCCCCATTTGAAAGTAAGTCAATCGCTCTAACAGAAGACAACTCATTGCAGCCTCAAAGGTGCCAAGAGCCGTCAGATGCTATGAACTCCTTCTAATGACAAGCAAAGCAATTAAATGAGAGTTTCACGTACCATGTAAATTGATAATGGAAGCCGAAGGCTGAGGACGCTTTCTTTTTTTTTTGGTCTCGGCATCGCAGAGAAATGGTCTACGGCATCACTCCCTCTGCTGGTCATTCAGTATAATCTGCAGATGGAAAAGTCCACTGTTAGTCCATTAACAGAACTTGAATATCTCCAAACTAATGCAACACAATAAACAGATTTTTATAATGTGCTAATAATGAGTACTATGGCGTCTGTAACTCTGCGAAAATCCACAGCTCACTACAAACTCAAATCTGACTTTTATTTCCAACCTAGCATACTTCTCTCGATCAAAAGCCAAACTTTGCTACTACTCTCTACACCATTCCAGCACCTATATTAGGACATAAATAAAAAGATCTCAGTGCTAGCCCTGTGACATGGTATCTTTCTCACTGAGAATTTTTAGGTTATGGTACAGCAGTAACTATTAAGTGATCTGATAAGGTTTTGAAAGAAGGCTTATGCTACAGCTAGAGGTAATAATAAAAACTACGAATAACAGATTCTAACATCTTCATTCTTGTGCAACCCTATCAGTTAACCTATAGAGATCTCGAGAATATTATGATCACCCAAACCTTCAAACAAATGCATAAGTCAACTAATGCCTGAGTTTATTCATGTTACCATCTTTGTCTTCACCTGCACATCCTGTCTAGCCTGCTACCCATTTCAATTCCATGAAAAAGGCATCCTATTGCTTGCTCTCATGTCAGATGACACCATGCTGTAGCTTTATGATGTCAGAGCACCTCATGACAAATCGCCCTGGGTGACCATAACACAGGACAATGAGACTTCAGCAAGTCTGCTCTGGTTAACTATCGGTTATTATGACTGCAACGGAAGTAGGAAGTGTAATGGGAAAGTACTCTGCACCATTGAAAGTACTGGGCTCCCCTTTTGAAAGTGGGCTGGAGTGACCAGAACACAGAGTATCTGAAAGAGCACGCCATGTTGAGTATCAGAGCGCCACATACAGAGTGCAGGGAGGCAGGATAAATAAGCTTCCCCATTTGAAAGTAAGTCAATCGCTCTAACAGAAGACAACTCATTGCAGCCTCAAAGGTGCCAAGAGCCGTCAGATGCTATGAACTCCTTCTAATGACAAGCAAAGCAATTAAATGAGAGTTTCACGTACCATGTAAATTGATAATGGAAGCCGAAGGCTGAGGACGCTTTCTTTTTTTTTTGGTCTCGGCATCGCAGAGAAATGGTCTACGGCATCACTCCCTCTGCTGGTCATTCAGTATAATCTGCAGATGGAAAAGTCCACTGTTAGTCCATTAACAGAACTTGAATATCTCCAAACTAATGCAACACAATAAACAGATTTTTATAATGTGCTAATAATGAGTACTATGGCGTCTGTAACTCTGCGAAAATCCACAGCTCACTACAAACTCAAATCTGACTTTTATTTCCAACCTAGCATACTTCTCTCGATCAAAAGCCAAACTTTGCTACTACTCTCTACACCATTCCAGCACCTATATTAGGACATAAATAAAAAGATCTCAGTGCTAGCCCTGTGACATGGTATCTTTCTCACTGAGAATTTTTAGGTTATGGTACAGCAGTAACTATTAAGTGATCTGATAAGGTTTTGAAAGAAGGCTTATGCTACAGCTAGAGGTAATAATAAAAACTACGAATAACAGATTCTAACATCTTCATTCTTGTGCAACCCTATCAGTTAACCTATAGAGATCTCGAGAATATTATGATCACCCAAACCTTCAAACAAATGCATAAGTCAACTAATGCCTGAGTTTATTCATGTTACCATCTTTGTCTTCACCTGCACATCCTGTCTAGCCTGCTACCCATTTCAATTCCATGAAAAAGGCATCCTATTGCTTGCTCTCATGTCAGATGACACCATGCTGTAGCTTTATGATGTCAGAGCACCTCATGACAAATCGCCCTGGGTGACCATAACACAGGACAATGAGACTTCAGCAAGTCTGCTCTGGTTAACTATCGGTTATTATGACTGCAACGGAAGTAGGAAGTGTAATGGGAAAGTACTCTGCACCATTGAAAGTACTGGGCTCCCCTTTTGAAAGTGGGCTGGAGTGACCAGAACACAGAGTATCTGAAAGAGCACGCCATGTTGAGTATCAGAGCGCCACATACAGAGTGCAGGGAGGCAGGATAAATAAGCTTCCCCCATTTGAAAGTAAGTCAATCGCTCTAACAGAAGACAACTCATTGCAGCCTCAAAGGTGCCAAGAGCCGTCAGATGCTATGAACTCCTTCTAATGACAAGCAAAGCAATTAAATGAGAGTTTCACGTACCATGTAAATTGATAATGGAAGCCGAAGGCTGAGGACGCTTTCTTTTTTTTTTTGGTCTCGGCATCGCAGAGAAATGGTCTACGGCATCACTCCCTCTGCTGGTCATTCAGTATAATCTGCAGATGGAAAAGTCCACTGTTAGTCCATTAACAGAACTTGAATATCTCCAAACTAATGCAACACAATAAACAGATTTTTATAATGTGCTAATAATGAGTACTATGGCGTCTGTAACTCTGCGAAAATCCACAGCTCACTACAAACTCAAATCTGACTTTTATTTCCAACCTAGCATACTTCTCTCGATCAAAAGCCAAACTTTGCTACTACTCTCTACACCATTCCAGCACCTATATTAGGACATAAATAAAAAGATCTCAGTGCTAGCCCTGTGACATGGTATCTTTCTCACTGAGAATTTTTAGGTTATGGTACAGCAGTAACTATTAAGTGATCTGATAAGGTTTTGAAAGAAGGCTTATGCTACAGCTAGAGGTAATAATAAAAACTACGAATAACAGATTCTAACATCTTCATTCTTGTGCAACCCTATCAGTTAACCTATAGAGATCTCGAGAATATTATGATCACCCAAACCTTCAAACAAATGCATAAGTCAACTAATGCCTGAGTTTATTCATGTTACCATCTTTGTCTTCACCTGCACATCCTGTCTAGCCTGCTACCCATTTCAATTCCATGAAAAAGGCATCCTATTGCTTGCTCTCATGTCAGATGACACCATGCTGTAGCTTTATGATGTCAGAGCACCTCATGACAAATCGCCCTGGGTGACCATAACACAGGACAATGAGACTTCAGCAAGTCTGCTCTGGTTAACTATCGGTTATTATGACTGCAACGGAAGTAGGAAGTGTAATGGGAAAGTACTCTGCACCATTGAAAGTACTGGGCTCCCCTTTTGAAAGTGGGCTGGAGTGACCAGAACACAGAGTATCTGAAAGAGCACTCCATGTTGAGTATCAGAGCGCCACATACAGAGTGCAGGGAGGCAGGATAAATAAGCTTCCCCCATTTGAAAGTAAGTCAATCGCTCTAACAGAAGACAACTCATTGCAGCCTCAAAGGTGCCAAGAGCCGTCAGATGCTATGAACTCCTTCTAATGACAAGCAAAGCGATTAAATGAGAGTTTCACCTACCATGTAAATTGATAATGGAAGCCGAAGGCTGAGGACGCTTTCTTTTTTTTTTTTTTGTCTCAGCATCGCAGAGAAATGGTCTACGGCATCACTCCCTCTGCTGGTCATTCAGTATAATCTGCAGATGGAAAAGTCCACTGTTAGTCCATTAACAGAACTTGAATATCTCCAAACTAATGCAACACAATAAACAGATTTTTATAATGTGCTAATAATGAGTACTATGGCGTCTGTAACTCTGCGAAAATCCACAGCTCACTACAAAGTCAAATCTGACTTTTATTTCCAACCTAGCATACTTCTCTCAATCAAAAGCCAAACTTTGCTACTACTCTCTACACCATTCCAGCACCTATATTAGGACATAAATAAAAAGATCTCAGTGCTAGCCCTGTGACATGGTATCTTTCTCACTGAGAATTTTTAGGTTATGGTACAGCAGTAACTATTAAGTGATCTGATAAGGTTTTGAAAGAAGGCTTATGCTACAGCTAGAGGTAATAATAAAAACTACGAATAACAGATTCTAACATCTTCATTCTTGTGCAACCCTATCAGTTAACCTATAGAGATCTCGAGAATATTATGATCACCCAAACCTTCAAACAAATGCATAAGTCAACTAATGCCTGAGTTTATTCATGTTACCATCTTTGTCTTCACCTGCACATCCTGTCTAGCCTGCTACCCATTTCAATTCCATGAAAAAGGCATCCTATTGCTTGCTCTCATGTCAGATGACACCATGCTGTAGCTTTATGATGTCAGAGCACCTCATGACAAATCGCCCTGGGTGACCATAACACAGGACAATGAGACTTCAGCAAGTCTGCTCTGGTTAACTATCGGTTATTATGACTGCAACGGAAGTAGGAAGTGTAATGGGAAAGTACTCTGCACCATTGAAAGTACTGGGCTCCCCTTTTGAAAGTGGGCTGGAGTGACCAGAACACAGAGTATCTGAAAGAGCACTCCATGTTGAGTATCAGAGCGCCACATACAGAGTGCAGGGAGGCAGGATAAATAAGCTTCCCCCATTTGAAAGTAAGTCAATCGCTCTAACAGAAGACAACTCATTGCAGCCTCAAAGGTGCCAAGAGCCGTCAGATGCTATGAACTCCTTCTAATGACAAGCAAAGCGATTAAATGAGAGTTTCACCTACCATGTAAATTGATAATGGAAGCCGAAGGCTGAGGACGCTTTCTTTTTTTTTTTGGTCTCAGCATCGCAGAGAAATGGTCTACGGCATCACTCCCTCTGCTGGTCATTCAGTATAATCTGCAGATGGAAAAGTCCACTGTTAGTCCATTAACAGAACTTGAATATCTCCAAACTAATGCAACACAATAAACAGATTTTTATAATGTGCTAATAATGAGTACTATGGCGTCTGTAACTCTGCGAAAATCCACAGCTCACTACAAAGTCAAATCTGACTTTTATTTCCAACCTAGCATACTTCTCTCGATCAAAAGCCAAACTTTGCTACTACTCTCTACACCATTCCAGCACCTATATTAGGACATAAATAAAAAGATCTCAGTGCTAGCCCTGTGACATGGTATCTTTCTCACTGAGAATTTTTAGGTTATGGTACAGCAGTAACTATTAAGTGATCTGATAAGGTTTTGAAAGAAGGCTTATGCTACAGCTAGAGGTAATAATAAAAACTACGAATAACAGATTCTAACATCTTCATTCTTGTGCAACCCTATCAGTTAACCTATAGAGATCTCGAGAATATTATGATCACCCAAACCTTCAAACAAATGCATAAGTCAACTAATGCCTGAGTTTATTCATGTTACCATCTTTGTCTTCACATGCACATCCTGTCTAGCCTGCTACCCATTTCAATTCCATGAAAAAGGCATCCTATTGCTTGCTCTCATGTCAGATGACACCATGCTGTAGCTTTATGATGTCAGAGCACCTCATGACAAATCGCCCTGGGTGACCATAACACAGGACAATGAGACTTCAGCAAGTCTGCTCTGGTTAACTATCGGTTATTATGACTGCAACGGAAGTAGGAAGTGTAATGGGAAAGTACTCTGCACCATTGAAAGTACTGGGCTCCCCTTTTGAAAGTGGGCTGGAGTGACCAGAACACAGAGTATCTGAAAGAGCACGCCATGTTGAGTATCAGAGCGCCACATACAGAGTGCAGGGAGGCAGGATAAATAAGCTTCCCCCATTTGAAAGTAAGTCAATCGCTCTAACAGAAGACAACTCATTGCAGCCTCAAAGGTGCCAAGAGCCGTCAGATGCTATGAACTCCTTCTAATGACAAGCAAAGCAATTAAATGAGAGTTTCACGTACCATGTAAATTGATAATGGAAGCCGAAGGCTGAGGACGCTTTCTTTTTTTTTTTGGTCTCGGCATCGCAGAGAAATGGTCTACGGCATCACTCCCTCTGCTGGTCATTCAGTATAATCTGCAGATGGAAAAGTCCACTGTTAGTCCATTAACAGAACTTGAATATCTCCAAACTAATGCAACACAATAAACAGATTTTTATAATGTGCTAATAATGAGTACTATGGCGTCTGTAACTCTGCGAAAATCCACAGCTCACTACAAACTCAAATCTGACTTTTATTTCCAACCTAGCATACTTCTCTCGATCAAAAGCCAAACTTTGCTACTACTCTCTACACCATTCCAGCACCTATATTAGGACATAAATAAAAAGATCTCAGTGCTAGCCCTGTGACATGGTATCTTTCTCACTGAGAATTTTTAGGTTATGGTACAGCAGTAACTATTAAGTGATCTGATAAGGTTTTGAAAGAAGGCTTATGCTACAGCTAGAGGTAATAATAAAAACTACGAATAACAGATTCTAACATCTTCATTCTTGTGCAACCCTATCAGTTAACCTATAGAGATCTCGAGAATATTATGATCACCCAAACCTTCAAACAAATGCATAAGTCAACTAATGCCTGAGTTTATTCATGTTACCATCTTTGTCTTCACCTGCACATCCTGTCTAGCCTGCTACCCATTTCAATTCCATGAAAAAGGCATCCTATTGCTTGCTCTCATGTCAGATGACACCATGCTGTAGCTTTATGATGTCAGAGCACCTCATGACAAATCGCCCTGGGTGACCATAACACAGGACAATGAGACTTCAGCAAGTCTGCTCTGGTTAACTATCGGTTATTATGACTGCAACGGAAGTAGGAAGTGTAATGGGAAAGTACTCTGCACCATTGAAAGTACTGGGCTCCCCTTTTGAAAGTGGGCTGGAGTGACCAGAACACAGAGTATCTGAAAGAGCACGCCATGTTGAGTATCAGAGCGCCACATACAGAGTGCAGGGAGGCAGGATAAATAAGCTTCCCCCATTTGAAAGTAAGTCAATCGCTCTAACAGAAGACAACTCATTGCAGCCTCAAAGGTGCCAAGAGCCGTCAGATGCTATGAACTCCTTCTAATGACAAGCAAAGCAATTAAATGAGAGTTTCACGTACCATGTAAATTGATAATGGAAGCCGAAGGCTGAGGACGCTTTCTTTTTTTTTTTGGTCTCGGCATCGCAGAGAAATGGTCTACGGCATCACTCCCTCTGCTGGTCATTCAGTATAATCTGCAGATGGAAAAGTCCACTGTTAGTCCATTAACAGAACTTGAATATCTCCAAACTAATGCAACACAATAAACAGATTTTTATAATGTGCTAATAATGAGTACTATGGCGTCTGTAACTCTGCGAAAATCCACAGCTCACTACAAACTCAAATCTGACTTTTATTTCCAACCTAGCATACTTCTCTCGATCAAAAGCCAAACTTTGCTACTACTCTCTACACCATTCCAGCACCTATATTAGGACATAAATAAAAAGATCTCAGTGCTAGCCCTGTGACATGGTATCTTTCTCACTGAGAATTTTTAGGTTATGGTACAGCAGTAACTATTAAGTGATCTGATAAGGTTTTGAAAGAAGGCTTATGCTACAGCTAGAGGTAATAATAAAAACTACGAATAACAGATTCTAACATCTTCATTCTTGTGCAACCCTATCAGTTAACCTATAGAGATCTCGAGAATATTATGATCACCCAAACCTTCAAACAAATGCATAAGTCAACTAATGCCTGAGTTTATTCATGTTACCATCTTTGTCTTCACCTGCACATCCTGTCTAGCCTGCTACCCATTTCAATTCCATGAAAAAGGCATCCTATTGCTTGCTCTCATGTCAGATGACACCATGCTGTAGCTTTATGATGTCAGAGCACCTCATGACAAATCGCCCTGGGTGACCATAACACAGGACAATGAGACTTCAGCAAGTCTGCTCTGGTTAACTATCGGTTATTATGACTGCAACGGAAGTAGGAAGTGTAATGGGAAAGTACTCTGCACCATTGAAAGTACTGGGCTCCCCTTTTGAAAGTGGGCTGGAGTGACCAGAACACAGAGTATCTGAAAGAGCACGCCATGTTGAGTATCAGAGCGCCACATACAGAGTGCAGGGAGGCAGGATAAATAAGCTTCCCCCATTTGAAAGTAAGTCAATCGCTCTAACAGAAGACAACTCATTGCAGCCTCAAAGGTGCCAAGAGCCGTCAGATGCTATGAACTCCTTCTAATGACAAGCAAAGCAATTAAATGAGAGTTTCACGTACCATGTAAATTGATAATGGAAGCCGAAGGCTGAGGACGCTTTCTTTTTTTTTTTGGTCTCGGCATCGCAGAGAAATGGTCTACGGCATCACTCCCTCTGCTGGTCATTCAGTATAATCTGCAGATGGAAAAGTCCACTGTTAGTCCATTAACAGAACTTGAATATCTCCAAACTAATGCAACACAATAAACAGATTTTTATAATGTGCTAATAATGAGTACTATGGCGTCTGTAACTCTGCGAAAATCCACAGCTCACTACAAACTCAAATCTGACTTTTATTTCCAACCTAGCATACTTCTCTCGATCAAAAGCCAAACTTTGCTACTACTCTCTACACCATTCCAGCACCTATATTAGGACATAAATAAAAAGATCTCAGTGCTAGCCCTGTGACATGGTATCTTTCTCACTGAGAATTTTTAGGTTATGGTACAGCAGTAACTATTAAGTGATCTGATAAGGTTTTGAAAGAAGGCTTATGCTACAGCTAGAGGTAATAATAAAAACTACGAATAACAGATTCTAACATCTTCATTCTTGTGCAACCCTATCAGTTAACCTATAGAGATCTCGAGAATATTATGATCACCCAAACCTTCAAACAAATGCATAAGTCAACTAATGCCTGAGTTTATTCATGTTACCATCTTTGTCTTCACCTGCACATCCTGTCTAGCCTGCTACCCATTTCAATTCCATGAAAAAGGCATCCTATTGCTTGCTCTCATGTCAGATGACACCATGCTGTAGCTTTATGATGTCAGAGCACCTCATGACAAATCGCCCTGGGTGACCATAACACAGGACAATGAGACTTCAGCAAGTCTGCTCTGGTTAACTATCGGTTATTATGACTGCAACGGAAGTAGGAAGTGTAATGGGAAAGTACTCTGCACCATTGAAAGTACTGGGCTCCCCTTTTGAAAGTGGGCTGGAGTGACCAGAACACAGAGTATCTGAAAGAGCACTCCATGTTGAGTATCAGAGCGCCACATACAGAGTGCAGGGAGGCAGGATAAATAAGCTTCCCCCATTTGAAAGTAAGTCAATCGCTCTAACAGAAGACAACTCATTGCAGCCTCAAAGGTGCCAAGAGCCGTCAGATGCTATGAACTCCTTCTAATGACAAGCAAAGCGATTAAATGAGAGTTTCACCTACCATGTAAATTGATAATGGAAGCCGAAGGCTGAGGACGCTTTCTTTTTTTTTTTTTTGTCTCAGCATCGCAGAGAAATGGTCTACGGCATCACTCCCTCTGCTGGTCATTCAGTATAATCTGCAGATGGAAAAGTCCACTGTTAGTCCATTAACAGAACTTGAATATCTCCAAACTAATGCAACACAATAAACAGATTTTTATAATGTGCTAATAATGAGTACTATGGCGTCTGTAACTCTGCGAAAATCCACAGCTCACTACAAAGTCAAATCTGACTTTTATTTCCAACCTAGCATACTTCTCTCAATCAAAAGCCAAACTTTGCTACTACTCTCTACACCATTCCAGCACCTATATTAGGACATAAATAAAAAGATCTCAGTGCTAGCCCTGTGACATGGTATCTTTCTCACTGAGAATTTTTAGGTTATGGTACAGCAGTAACTATTAAGTGATCTGATAAGGTTTTGAAAGAAGGCTTATGCTACAGCTAGAGGTAATAATAAAAACTACGAATAACAGATTCTAACATCTTCATTCTTGTGCAACCCTATCAGTTAACCTATAGAGATCTCGAGAATATTATGATCACCCAAACCTTCAAACAAATGCATAAGTCAACTAATGCCTGAGTTTATTCATGTTACCATCTTTGTCTTCACCTGCACATCCTGTCTAGCCTGCTACCCATTTCAATTCCATGAAAAAGGCATCCTATTGCTTGCTCTCATGTCAGATGACACCATGCTGTAGCTTTATGATGTCAGAGCACCTCATGACAAATCGCCCTGGGTGACCATAACACAGGACAATGAGACTTCAGCAAGTCTGCTCTGGTTAACTATCGGTTATTATGACTGCAACGGAAGTAGGAAGTGTAATGGGAAAGTACTCTGCACCATTGAAAGTACTGGGCTCCCCTTTTGAAAGTGGGCTGGAGTGACCAGAACACAGAGTATCTGAAAGAGCACTCCATGTTGAGTATCAGAGCGCCACATACAGAGTGCAGGGAGGCAGGATAAATAAGCTTCCCCCATTTGAAAGTAAGTCAATCGCTCTAACAGAAGACAACTCATTGCAGCCTCAAAGGTGCCAAGAGCCGTCAGATGCTATGAACTCCTTCTAATGACAAGCAAAGCGATTAAATGAGAGTTTCACCTACCATGTAAATTGATAATGGAAGCCGAAGGCTGAGGACGCTTTCTTTTTTTTTTTGGTCTCAGCATCGCAGAGAAATGGTCTACGGCATCACTCCCTCTGCTGGTCATTCAGTATAATCTGCAGATGGAAAAGTCCACTGTTAGTCCATTAACAGAACTTGAATATCTCCAAACTAATGCAACACAATAAACAGATTTTTATAATGTGCTAATAATGAGTACTATGGCGTCTGTAACTCTGCGAAAATCCACAGCTCACTACAAAGTCAAATCTGACTTTTATTTCCAACCTAGCATACTTCTCTCAATCAAAAGCCAAACTTTGCTACTACTCTCTACACCATTCCAGCACCTATATTAGGACATAAATAAAAAGATCTCAGTGCTAGCCCTGTGACATGGTATCTTTCTCACTGAGAATTTTTAGGTTATGGTACAGCAGTAACTATTAAGTGATCTGATAAGGTTTTGAAAGAAGGCTTATGCTACAGCTAGAGGTAATAATAAAAACTACGAATAACAGATTCTAACATCTTCATTCTTGTGCAACCCTATCAGTTAACCTATAGAGATCTCGAGAATATTATGATCACCCAAACCTTCAAACAAATGCATAAGTCAACTAATGCCTGAGTTTATTCATGTTACCATCTTTGTCTTCACATGCACATCCTGTCTAGCCTGCTACCCATTTCAATTCCATGAAAAAGGCATCCTATTGCTTGCTCTCATGTCAGATGACACCATGCTGTAGCTTTATGATGTCAGAGCACCTCATGACAAATCGCCCTGGGTGACCATAACACAGGACAATGAGACTTCAGCAAGTCTGCTCTGGTTAACTATCGGTTATTATGACTGCAACGGAAGTAGGAAGTGTAATGGGAAAGTACTCTGCACCATTGAAAGTACTGGGCTCCCCTTTTGAAAGTGGGCTGGAGTGACCAGAACACAGAGTATCTGAAAGAGCACTCCATGTTGAGTATCAGAGCGCCACATACAGAGTGCAGGGAGGCAGGATAAATAAGCTTCCCCCATTTGAAAGTAAGTCAATCGCTCTAACAGAAGACAACTCATTGCAGCCTCAAAGGTGCCAAGAGCCGTCAGATGCTATGAACTCCTTCTAATGACAAGCAAAAGCGATTAAATGAGAGTTTCACCTACCATGTAAATTGATAATGGAAGCCGAAGGCTGAGGACGCTTTCTTTTTTTTTTTGGTCTCAGCATCGCAGAGAAATGGTCTACGGCATCACTCCCTCTGCTGGTCATTCAGTATAATCTGCAGATGGAAAAGTCCACTGTTAGTCCATTAACAGAACTTGAATATCTCCAAACTAATGCAACACAATAAACAGATTTTTATAATGTGCTAATAATGAGTACTATGGCGTCTGTAACTCTGCGAAAATCCACAGCTCACTACAAAGTCAAATCTGACTTTTATTTCCAACCTAGCATACTTCTCTCGATCAAAAGCCAAACTTTGCTACTACTCTCTACACCATTCCAGCACCTATATTAGGACATAAATAAAAAGATCTCAGTGCTAGCCCTGTGACATGGTATCTTTCTCACTGAGAATTTTTAGGTTATGGTACAGCAGTAACTATTAAGTGATCTGATAAGGTTTTGAAAGAAGGCTTATGCTACAGCTAGAGGTAATAATAAAAACTACGAATAACAGATTCTAACATCTTCATTCTTGTGCAACCCTATCAGTTAACCTATAGAGATCTCGAGAATATTATGATCACCCAAACCTTCAAACAAATGCATAAGTCAACTAATGCCTGAGTTTATTCATGTTACCATCTTTGTCTTCACATGCACATCCTGTCTAGCCTGCTACCCATTTCAATTCCATGAAAAAGGCATCCTATTGCTTGCTCTCATGTCAGATGACACCATGCTGTAGCTTTATGATGTCAGAGCACCTCATGACAAATCGCCCTGGGTGACCATAACACAGGACAATGAGACTTCAGCAAGTCTGCTCTGGTTAACTATCGGTTATTATGACTGCAACGGAAGTAGGAAGTGTAATGGGAAAGTACTCTGCACCATTGAAAGTACTGGGCTCCCCTTTTGAAAGTGGGCTGGAGTGACCAGAACACAGAGTATCTGAAAGAGCACGCCATGTTGAGTATCAGAGCGCCACATACAGAGTGCAGGGAGGCAGGATAAATAAGCTTCCCCCATTTGAAAGTAAGTCAATCGCTCTAACAGAAGACAACTCATTGCAGCCTCAAAGGTGCCAAGAGCCGTCAGATGCTATGAACTCCTTCTAATGACAAGCAAAGCAATTAAATGAGAGTTTCACGTACCATGTAAATTGATAATGGAAGCCGAAGGCTGAGGACGCTTTCTTTTTTTTTTTGGTCTCGGCATCGCAGAGAAATGGTCTACGGCATCACTCCCTCTGCTGGTCATTCAGTATAATCTGCAGATGGAAAAGTCCACTGTTAGTCCATTAACAGAACTTGAATATCTCCAAACTAATGCAACACAATAAACAGATTTTTATAATGTGCTAATAATGAGTACTATGGCGTCTGTAACTCTGCGAAAATCCACAGCTCACTACAAAGTCAAATCTGACTTTTATTTCCAACCTAGCATACTTCTCTCGATCAAAAGCCAAACTTTGCTACTACTCTCTACACCATTCCAGCACCTATATTAGGACATAAATAAAAAGATCTCAGTGCTAGCCCTGTGACATGGTATCTTTCTCACTGAGAATTTTTAGGTTATGGTACAGCAGTAACTATTAAGTGATCTGATAAGGTTTTGAAAGAAGGCTTATGCTACAGCTAGAGGTAATAATAAAAACTACGAATAACAGATTCTAACATCTTCATTCTTGTGCAACCCTATCAGTTAACCTATAGAGATCTCGAGAATATTATGATCACCCAAACCTTCAAACAAATGCATAAGTCAACTAATGCCTGAGTTTATTCATGTTACCATCTTTGTCTTCACATGCACATCCTGTCTAGCCTGCTACCCATTTCAATTCCATGAAAAAGGCATCCTATTGCTTGCTCTCATGTCAGATGACACCATGCTGTAGCTTTATGATGTCAGAGCACCTCATGACAAATCGCCCTGGGTGACCATAACACAGGACAATGAGACTTCAGCAAGTCTGCTCTGGTTAACTATCGGTTATTATGACTGCAACGGAAGTAGGAAGTGTAATGGGAAAGTACTCTGCACCATTGAAAGTACTGGGCTCCCCTTTTGAAAGTGGGCTGGAGTGACCAGAACACAGAGTATCTGAAAGAGCACGCCATGTTGAGTATCAGAGCGCCACATACAGAGTGCAGGGAGGCAGGATAAATAAGCTTCCCCCATTTGAAAGTAAGTCAATCGCTCTAACAGAAGACAACTCATTGCAGCCTCAAAGGTGCCAAGAGCCGTCAGATGCTATGAACTCCTTCTAATGACAAGCAAAGCAATTAAATGAGAGTTTCACGTACCATGTAAATTGATAATGGAAGCCGAAGGCTGAGGACGCTTTCTTTTTTTTTTTGGTCTCGGCATCGCAGAGAAATGGTCTACGGCATCACTCCCTCTGCTGGTCATTCAGTATAATCTGCAGATGGAAAAGTCCACTGTTAGTCCATTAACAGAACTTGAATATCTCCAAACTAATGCAACACAATAAACAGATTTTTATAATGTGCTAATAATGAGTACTATGGCGTCTGTAACTCTGCGAAAATCCACAGCTCACTACAAACTCAAATCTGACTTTTATTTCCAACCTAGCATACTTCTCTCGATCAAAAGCCAAACTTTGCTACTACTCTCTACACCATTCCAGCACCTATATTAGGACATAAATAAAAAGATCTCAGTGCTAGCCCTGTGACATGGTATCTTTCTCACTGAGAATTTTTAGGTTATGGTACAGCAGTAACTATTAAGTGATCTGATAAGGTTTTGAAAGAAGGCTTATGCTACAGCTAGAGGTAATAATAAAAACTACGAATAACAGATTCTAACATCTTCATTCTTGTGCAACCCTATCAGTTAACCTATAGAGATCTCGAGAATATTATGATCACCCAAACCTTCAAACAAATGCATAAGTCAACTAATGCCTGAGTTTATTCATGTTACCATCTTTGTCTTCACCTGCACATCCTGTCTAGCCTGCTACCCATTTCAATTCCATGAAAAAGGCATCCTATTGCTTGCTCTCATGTCAGATGACACCATGCTGTAGCTTTATGATGTCAGAGCACCTCATGACAAATCGCCCTGGGTGACCATAACACAGGACAATGAGACTTCAGCAAGTCTGCTCTGGTTAACTATCGGTTATTATGACTGCAACGGAAGTAGGAAGTGTAATGGGAAAGTACTCTGCACCATTGAAAGTACTGGGCTCCCCTTTTGAAAGTGGGCTGGAGTGACCAGAACACAGAGTATCTGAAAGAGCACGCCATGTTGAGTATCAGAGCGCCACATACAGAGTGCAGGGAGGCAGGATAAATAAGCTTCCCCCATTTGAAAGTAAGTCAATCGCTCTAACAGAAGACAACTCATTGCAGCCTCAAAGGTGCCAAGAGCCGTCAGATGCTATGAACTCCTTCTAATGACAAGCAAAGCAATTAAATGAGAGTTTCACGTACCATGTAAATTGATAATGGAAGCCGAAGGCTGAGGACGCTTTCTTTTTTTTTTTGGTCTCGGCATCGCAGAGAAATGGTCTACGGCATCACTCCCTCTGCTGGTCATTCAGTATAATCTGCAGATGGAAAAGTCCACTGTTAGTCCATTAACAGAACTTGAATATCTCCAAACTAATGCAACACAATAAACAGATTTTTATAATGTGCTAATAATGAGTACTATGGCGTCTGTAACTCTGCGAAAATCCACAGCTCACTACAAACTCAAATCTGACTTTTATTTCCAACCTAGCATACTTCTCTCGATCAAAAGCCAAACTTTGCTACTACTCTCTACACCATTCCAGCACCTATATTAGGACATAAATAAAAAGATCTCAGTGCTAGCCCTGTGACATGGTATCTTTCTCACTGAGAATTTTTAGGTTATGGTACAGCAGTAACTATTAAGTGATCTGATAAGGTTTTGAAAGAAGGCTTATGCTACAGCTAGAGGTAATAATAAAAACTACGAATAACAGATTCTAACATCTTCATTCTTGTGCAACCCTATCAGTTAACCTATAGAGATCTCGAGAATATTATGATCACCCAAACCTTCAAACAAATGCATAAGTCAACTAATGCCTGAGTTTATTCATGTTACCATCTTTGTCTTCACCTGCACATCCTGTCTAGCCTGCTACCCATTTCAATTCCATGAAAAAGGCATCCTATTGCTTGCTCTCATGTCAGATGACACCATGCTGTAGCTTTATGATGTCAGAGCACCTCATGACAAATCGCCCTGGGTGACCATAACACAGGACAATGAGACTTCAGCAAGTCTGCTCTGGTTAACTATCGGTTATTATGACTGCAACGGAAGTAGGAAGTGTAATGGGAAAGTACTCTGCACCATTGAAAGTACTGGGCTCCCCTTTTGAAAGTGGGCTGGAGTGACCAGAACACAGAGTATCTGAAAGAGCACGCCATGTTGAGTATCAGAGCGCCACATACAGAGTGCAGGGAGGCAGGATAAATAAGCTTCCCCCATTTGAAAGTAAGTCAATCGCTCTAACAGAAGACAACTCATTGCAGCCTCAAAGGTGCCAAGAGCCGTCAGATGCTATGAACTCCTTCTAATGACAAGCAAAGCGATTAAATGAGAGTTTCACGTACCATGTAAATTGATAATGGAAGCCGAAGGCTGAGGACGCTTTCTTTTTTTTTTTGGTCTCGGCATCGCAGAGAAATGGTCTACGGCATCACTCCCTCTGCTGGTCATTCAGTATAATCTGCAGATGGAAAAGTCCACTGTTAGTCCATTAACAGAACTTGAATATCTCCAAACTAATGCAACACAATAAACAGATTTTTATAATGTGCTAATAATGAGTACTATGGCGTCTGTAACTCTGCGAAAATCCACAGCTCACTACAAACTCAAATCTGACTTTTATTTCCAACCTAGCATACTTCTCTCGATCAAAAGCCAAACTTTGCTACTACTCTCTACACCATTCCAGCACCTATATTAGGACATAAATAAAAAGATCTCAGTGCTAGCCCTGTGACATGGTATCTTTCTCACTGAGAATTTTTAGGTTATGGTACAGCAGTAACTATTAAGTGATCTGATAAGGTTTTGAAAGAAGGCTTATGCTACAGCTAGAGGTAATAATAAAAACTACGAATAACAGATTCTAACATCTTCATTCTTGTGCAACCCTATCAGTTAACCTATAGAGATCTCGAGAATATTATGATCACCCAAACCTTCAAACAAATGCATAAGTCAACTAATGCCTGAGTTTATTCATGTTACCATCTTTGTCTTCACCTGCACATCCTGTCTAGCCTGCTACCCATTTCAATTCCATGAAAAAGGCATCCTATTGCTTGCTCTCATGTCAGATGACACCATGCTGTAGCTTTATGATGTCAGAGCACCTCATGACAAATCGCCCTGGGTGACCATAACACAGGACAATGAGACTTCAGCAAGTCTGCTCTGGTTAACTATCGGTTATTATGACTGCAACGGAAGTAGGAAGTGTAATGGGAAAGTACTCTGCACCATTGAAAGTACTGGGCTCCCCTTTTGAAAGTGGGCTGGAGTGACCAGAACACAGAGTATCTGAAAGAGCACTCCATGTTGAGTATCAGAGCGCCACATACAGAGTGCAGGGAGGCAGGATAAATAAGCTTCCCCCATTTGAAAGTAAGTCAATCGCTCTAACAGAAGACAACTCATTGCAGCCTCAAAGGTGCCAAGAGCCGTCAGATGCTATGAACTCCTTCTAATGACAAGCAAAGCGATTAAATGAGAGTTTCACCTACCATGTAAATTGATAATGGAAGCCGAAGGCTGAGGACGCTTTCTTTTTTTTTTTTTTGTCTCAGCATCGCAGAGAAATGGTCTACGGCATCACTCCCTCTGCTGGTCATTCAGTATAATCTGCAGATGGAAAAGTCCACTGTTAGTCCATTAACAGAACTTGAATATCTCCAAACTAATGCAACACAATAAACAGATTTTTATAATGTGCTAATAATGAGTACTATGGCGTCTGTAACTCTGCGAAAATCCACAGCTCACTACAAAGTCAAATCTGACTTTTATTTCCAACCTAGCATACTTCTCTCAATCAAAAGCCAAACTTTGCTACTACTCTCTACACCATTCCAGCACCTATATTAGGACATAAATAAAAAGATCTCAGTGCTAGCCCTGTGACATGGTATCTTTCTCACTGAGAATTTTTAGGTTATGGTACAGCAGTAACTATTAAGTGATCTGATAAGGTTTTGAAAGAAGGCTTATGCTACAGCTAGAGGTAATAATAAAAACTACGAATAACAGATTCTAACATCTTCATTCTTGTGCAACCCTATCAGTTAACCTATAGAGATCTCGAGAATATTATGATCACCCAAACCTTCAAACAAATGCATAAGTCAACTAATGCCTGAGTTTATTCATGTTACCATCTTTGTCTTCACCTGCACATCCTGTCTAGCCTGCTACCCATTTCAATTCCATGAAAAAGGCATCCTATTGCTTGCTCTCATGTCAGATGACACCATGCTGTAGCTTTATGATGTCAGAGCACCTCATGACAAATCGCCCTGGGTGACCATAACACAGGACAATGAGACTTCAGCAAGTCTGCTCTGGTTAACTATCGGTTATTATGACTGCAACGGAAGTAGGAAGTGTAATGGGAAAGTACTCTGCACCATTGAAAGTACTGGGCTCCCCTTTTGAAAGTGGGCTGGAGTGACCAGAACACAGAGTATCTGAAAGAGCACTCCATGTTGAGTATCAGAGCGCCACATACAGAGTGCAGGGAGGCAGGATAAATAAGCTTCCCCCATTTGAAAGTAAGTCAATCGCTCTAACAGAAGACAACTCATTGCAGCCTCAAAGGTGCCAAGAGCCGTCAGATGCTATGAACTCCTTCTAATGACAAGCAAAGCGATTAAATGAGAGTTTCACCTACCATGTAAATTGATAATGGAAGCCGAAGGCTGAGGACGCTTTCTTTTTTTTTTTGGTCTCAGCATCGCAGAGAAATGGTCTACGGCATCACTCCCTCTGCTGGTCATTCAGTATAATCTGCAGATGGAAAAGTCCACTGTTAGTCCATTAACAGAACTTGAATATCTCCAAACTAATGCAACACAATAAACAGATTTTTATAATGTGCTAATAATGAGTACTATGGCGTCTGTAACTCTGCGAAAATCCAAAAACTCAAATCTGACTTTTATTTCCAACCTAGCATACTTCTCTCGATCAAAAGCCAAACTTTGCTACTACTCTCTACACCATTCCAGCACCTATATTAGGACATAAATAAAAAGATCTCAGTGCTAGCCCTGTGACATGGTATCTTTCTCACTGAGAATTTTTAGGTTATGGTACAGCAGTAACTATTAAGTGATCTGATAAGGTTTTGAAAGAAGGCTTATGCTACAGCTAGAGGTAATAATAAAAACTACGAATAACAGATTCTAACATCTTCATTCTTGTGCAACCCTATCAGTTAACCTATAGAGATCTCGAGAATATTATGATCACCCAAACCTTCAAACAAATGCATAAGTCAACTAATGCCTGAGTTTATTCATGTTACCATCTTTGTCTTCACCTGCACATCCTGTCTAGCCTGCTACCCATTTCAATTCCATGAAAAAGGCATCCTATTGCTTGCTCTCATGTCAGATGACACCATGCTGTAGCTTTATGATGTCAGAGCACCTCATGACAAATCGCCCTGGGTGACCATAACACAGGACAATGAGACTTCAGCAAGTCTGCTCTGGTTAACTATCGGTTATTATGACTGCAACGGAAGTAGGAAGTGTAATGGGAAAGTACTCTGCACCATTGAAAGTACTGGGCTCCCCTTTTGAAAGTGGGCTGGAGTGACCAGAACACAGAGTATCTGAAAGAGCACGCCATGTTGAGTATCAGAGCGCCACATACAGAGTGCAGGGAGGCAGGATAAATAAGCTTCCCCCATTTGAAAGTAAGTCAATCGCTCTAACAGAAGACAACTCATTGCAGCCTCAAAGGTGCCAAGAGCCGTCAGATGCTATGAACTCCTTCTAATGACAAGCAAAGCAATTAAATGAGAGTTTCACGTACCATGTAAATTGATAATGGAAGCCGAAGGCTGAGGACGCTTTCTTTTTTTTTTTGGTCTCGGCATCGCAGAGAAATGGTCTACGGCATCACTCCCTCTGCTGGTCATTCAGTATAATCTGCAGATGGAAAAGTCCACTGTTAGTCCATTAACAGAACTTGAATATCTCCAAACTAATGCAACACAATAAACAGATTTTTATAATGTGCTAATAATGAGTACTATGGCGTCTGTAACTCTGCGAAAATCCACAGCTCACTACAAACTCAAATCTGACTTTTATTTCCAACCTAGCATACTTCTCTCGATCAAAAGCCAAACTTTGCTACTACTCTCTACACCATTCCAGCACCTATATTAGGACATAAATAAAAAGATCTCAGTGCTAGCCCTGTGACATGGTATCTTTCTCACTGAGAATTTTTAGGTTATGGTACAGCAGTAACTATTAAGTGATCTGATAAGGTTTTGAAAGAAGGCTTATGCTACAGCTAGAGGTAATAATAAAAACTACGAATAACAGATTCTAACATCTTCATTCTTGTGCAACCCTATCAGTTAACCTATAGAGATCTCGAGAATATTATGATCACCCAAACCTTCAAACAAATGCATAAGTCAACTAATGCCTGAGTTTATTCATGTTACCATCTTTGTCTTCACCTGCACATCCTGTCTAGCCTGCTACCCATTTCAATTCCATGAAAAAGGCATCCTATTGCTTGCTCTCATGTCAGATGACACCATGCTGTAGCTTTATGATGTCAGAGCACCTCATGACAAATCGCCCTGGGTGACCATAACACAGGACAATGAGACTTCAGCAAGTCTGCTCTGGTTAACTATCGGTTATTATGACTGCAACGGAAGTAGGAAGTGTAATGGGAAAGTACTCTGCACCATTGAAAGTACTGGGCTCCCCTTTTGAAAGTGGGCTGGAGTGACCAGAACACAGAGTATCTGAAAGAGCACTCCATGTTGAGTATCAGAGCGCCACATACAGAGTGCAGGGAGGCAGGATAAATAAGCTTCCCCCATTTGAAAGTAAGTCAATCGCTCTAACAGAAGACAACTCATTGCAGCCTCAAAGGTGCCAAGAGCCGTCAGATGCTATGAACTCCTTCTAATGACAAGCAAAGCGATTAAATGAGAGTTTCACCTACCATGTAAATTGATAATGGAAGCCGAAGGCTGAGGACGCTTTCTTTTTTTTTTTTTTGTCTCAGCATCGCAGAGAAATGGTCTACGGCATCACTCCCTCTGCTGGTCATTCAGTATAATCTGCAGATGGAAAAGTCCACTGTTAGTCCATTAACAGAACTTGAATATCTCCAAACTAATGCAACACAATAAACAGATTTTTATAATGTGCTAATAATGAGTACTATGGCGTCTGTAACTCTGCGAAAATCCACAGCTCACTACAAAGTCAAATCTGACTTTTATTTCCAACCTAGCATACTTCTCTCAATCAAAAGCCAAACTTTGCTACTACTCTCTACACCATTCCAGCACCTATATTAGGACATAAATAAAAAGATCTCAGTGCTAGCCCTGTGACATGGTATCTTTCTCACTGAGAATTTTTAGGTTATGGTACAGCAGTAACTATTAAGTGATCTGATAAGGTTTTGAAAGAAGGCTTATGCTACAGCTAGAGGTAATAATAAAAACTACGAATAACAGATTCTAACATCTTCATTCTTGTGCAACCCTATCAGTTAACCTATAGAGATCTCGAGAATATTATGATCACCCAAACCTTCAAACAAATGCATAAGTCAACTAATGCCTGAGTTTATTCATGTTACCATCTTTGTCTTCACCTGCACATCCTGTCTAGCCTGCTACCCATTTCAATTCCATGAAAAAGGCATCCTATTGCTTGCTCTCATGTCAGATGACACCATGCTGTAGCTTTATGATGTCAGAGCACCTCATGACAAATCGCCCTGGGTGACCATAACACAGGACAATGAGACTTCAGCAAGTCTGCTCTGGTTAACTATCGGTTATTATGACTGCAACGGAAGTAGGAAGTGTAATGGGAAAGTACTCTGCACCATTGAAAGTACTGGGCTCCCCTTTTGAAAGTGGGCTGGAGTGACCAGAACACAGAGTATCTGAAAGAGCACTCCATGTTGAGTATCAGAGCGCCACATACAGAGTGCAGGGAGGCAGGATAAATAAGCTTCCCCCATTTGAAAGTAAGTCAATCGCTCTAACAGAAGACAACTCATTGCAGCCTCAAAGGTGCCAAGAGCCGTCAGATGCTATGAACTCCTTCTAATGACAAGCAAAGCGATTAAATGAGAGTTTCACCTACCATGTAAATTGATAATGGAAGCCGAAGGCTGAGGACGCTTTCTTTTTTTTTTTGGTCTCAGCATCGCAGAGAAATGGTCTACGGCATCACTCCCTCTGCTGGTCATTCAGTATAATCTGCAGATGGAAAAGTCCACTGTTAGTCCATTAACAGAACTTGAATATCTCCAAACTAATGCAACACAATAAACAGATTTTTATAATGTGCTAATAATGAGTACTATGGCGTCTGTAACTCTGCGAAAATCCACAGCTCACTACAAACTCAAATCTGACTTTTATTTCCAACCTAGCATACTTCTCTCGATCAAAAGCCAAACTTTGCTACTACTCTCTACACCATTCCAGCACCTATATTAGGACATAAATAAAAAGATCTCAGTGCTAGCCCTGTGACATGGTATCTTTCTCACTGAGAATTTTTAGGTTATGGTACAGCAGTAACTATTAAGTGATCTGATAAGGTTTTGAAAGAAGGCTTATGCTACAGCTAGAGGTAATAATAAAAACTACGAATAACAGATTCTAACATCTTCATTCTTGTGCAACCCTATCAGTTAACCTATAGAGATCTCGAGAATATTATGATCACCCAAACCTTCAAACAAATGCATAAGTCAACTAATGCCTGAGTTTATTCATGTTACCATCTTTGTCTTCACCTGCACATCCTGTCTAGCCTGCTACCCATTTCAATTCCATGAAAAAGGCATCCTATTGCTTGCTCTCATGTCAGATGACACCATGCTGTAGCTTTATGATGTCAGAGCACCTCATGACAAATCGCCCTGGGTGACCATAACACAGGACAATGAGACTTCAGCAAGTCTGCTCTGGTTAACTATCGGTTATTATGACTGCAACGGAAGTAGGAAGTGTAATGGGAAAGTACTCTGCACCATTGAAAGTACTGGGCTCCCCTTTTGAAAGTGGGCTGGAGTGACCAGAACACAGAGTATCTGAAAGAGCACGCCATGTTGAGTATCAGAGCGCCACATACAGAGTGCAGGGAGGCAGGATAAATAAGCTTCCCCCATTTGAAAGTAAGTCAATCGCTCTAACAGAAGACAACTCATTGCAGCCTCAAAGGTGCCAAGAGCCGTCAGATGCTATGAACTCCTTCTAATGACAAGCAAAGCAATTAAATGAGAGTTTCACGTACCATGTAAATTGATAATGGAAGCCGAAGGCTGAGGACGCTTTCTTTTTTTTTTTGGTCTCGGCATCGCAGAGAAATGGTCTACGGCATCACTCCCTCTGCTGGTCATTCAGTATAATCTGCAGATGGAAAAGTCCACTGTTAGTCCATTAACAGAACTTGAATATCTCCAAACTAATGCAACACAATAAACAGATTTTTATAATGTGCTAATAATGAGTACTATGGCGTCTGTAACTCTGCGAAAATCCACAGCTCACTACAAACTCAAATCTGACTTTTATTTCCAACCTAGCATACTTCTCTCGATCAAAAGCCAAACTTTGCTACTACTCTCTACACCATTCCAGCACCTATATTAGGACATAAATAAAAAGATCTCAGTGCTAGCCCTGTGACATGGTATCTTTCTCACTGAGAATTTTTAGGTTATGGTACAGCAGTAACTATTAAGTGATCTGATAAGGTTTTGAAAGAAGGCTTATGCTACAGCTAGAGGTAATAATAAAAACTACGAATAACAGATTCTAACATCTTCATTCTTGTGCAACCCTATCAGTTAACCTATAGAGATCTCGAGAATATTATGATCACCCAAACCTTCAAACAAATGCATAAGTCAACTAATGCCTGAGTTTATTCATGTTACCATCTTTGTCTTCACCTGCACATCCTGTCTAGCCTGCTACCCATTTCAATTCCATGAAAAAGGCATCCTATTGCTTGCTCTCATGTCAGATGACACCATGCTGTAGCTTTATGATGTCAGAGCACCTCATGACAAATCGCCCTGGGTGACCATAACACAGGACAATGAGACTTCAGCAAGTCTGCTCTGGTTAACTATCGGTTATTATGACTGCAACGGAAGTAGGAAGTGTAATGGGAAAGTACTCTGCACCATTGAAAGTACTGGGCTCCCCTTTTGAAAGTGGGCTGGAGTGACCAGAACACAGAGTATCTGAAAGAGCACGCCATGTTGAGTATCAGAGCGCCACATACAGAGTGCAGGGAGGCAGGATAAATAAGCTTCCCCCATTTGAAAGTAAGTCAATCGCTCTAACAGAAGACAACTCATTGCAGCCTCAAAGGTGCCAAGAGCCGTCAGATGCTATGAACTCCTTCTAATGACAAGCAAAGCAATTAAATGAGAGTTTCACGTACCATGTAAATTGATAATGGAAGCCGAAGGCTGAGGACGCTTTCTTTTTTTTTTTGGTCTCGGCATCGCAGAGAAATGGTCTACGGCATCACTCCCTCTGCTGGTCATTCAGTATAATCTGCAGATGGAAAAGTCCACTGTTAGTCCATTAACAGAACTTGAATATCTCCAAACTAATGCAACACAATAAACAGATTTTTATAATGTGCTAATAATGAGTACTATGGCGTCTGTAACTCTGCGAAAATCCACAGCTCACTACAAACTCAAATCTGACTTTTATTTCCAACCTAGCATACTTCTCTCGATCAAAAGCCAAACTTTGCTACTACTCTCTACACCATTCCAGCACCTATATTAGGACATAAATAAAAAGATCTCAGTGCTAGCCCTGTGACATGGTATCTTTCTCACTGAGAATTTTTAGGTTATGGTACAGCAGTAACTATTAAGTGATCTGATAAGGTTTTGAAAGAAGGCTTATGCTACAGCTAGAGGTAATAATAAAAACTACGAATAACAGATTCTAACATCTTCATTCTTGTGCAACCCTATCAGTTAACCTATAGAGATCTCGAGAATATTATGATCACCCAAACCTTCAAACAAATGCATAAGTCAACTAATGCCTGAGTTTATTCATGTTACCATCTTTGTCTTCACCTGCACATCCTGTCTAGCCTGCTACCCATTTCAATTCCATGAAAAAGGCATCCTATTGCTTGCTCTCATGTCAGATGACACCATGCTGTAGCTTTATGATGTCAGAGCACCTCATGACAAATCGCCCTGGGTGACCATAACACAGGACAATGAGACTTCAGCAAGTCTGCTCTGGTTAACTATCGGTTATTATGACTGCAACGGAAGTAGGAAGTGTAATGGGAAAGTACTCTGCACCATTGAAAGTACTGGGCTCCCCTTTTGAAAGTGGGCTGGAGTGACCAGAACACAGAGTATCTGAAAGAGCACTCCATGTTGAGTATCAGAGCGCCACATACAGAGT
Organism: Triturus cristatus; assembly: GCF_964204655.1. NCBI lineage: Eukaryota > Metazoa > Chordata > Amphibia > Caudata > Salamandridae > Triturus > Triturus cristatus. Next base: position 29,304 of record NW_028187506.1, read on the forward strand.
GCAGGGAGGCAGGATAAATAAGCTTCCCCCATTTGAAAGTAAGTCAATCGCTCTAACAGAAGACAACTCATTGCAGCCTCAAAGGTGCCAAGAGCCGTCAGATGCTATGAACTCCTTCTAATGACAAGCAAAGCGATTAAATGAGAGTTTCACCTACCATGTAAATTGATAATGGAAGCCGAAGGCTGAGGACGCTTTCTTTTTTTTTTTTTTGTCTCAGCATCGCAGAGAAATGGTCTACGGCATCACTCCCTCTGCTGGTCATTCAGTATAATCTGCAGATGGAAAAGTCCACTGTTAGTCCATTAACAGAACTTGAATATCTCCAAACTAATGCAACACAATAAACAGATTTTTATAATGTGCTAATAATGAGTACTATGGCGTCTGTAACTCTGCGAAAATCCACAGCTCACTACAAAGTCAAATCTGACTTTTATTTCCAACCTAGCATACTTCTCTCAATCAAAAGCCAAACTTTGCTACTACTCTCTACACCATTCCAGCACCTATATTAGGACATAAATAAAAAGATCTCAGTGCTAGCCCTGTGACATGGTATCTTTCTCACTGAGAATTTTTAGGTTATGGTACAGCAGTAACTATTAAGTGATCTGATAAGGTTTTGAAAGAAGGCTTATGCTACAGCTAGAGGTAATAATAAAAACTACGAATAACAGATTCTAACATCTTCATTCTTGTGCAACCCTATCAGTTAACCTATAGAGATCTCGAGAATATTATGATCACCCAAACCTTCAAACAAATGCATAAGTCAACTAATGCCTGAGTTTATTCATGTTACCATCTTTGTCTTCACCTGCACATCCTGTCTAGCCTGCTACCCATTTCAATTCCATGAAAAAGGCATCCTATTGCTTGCTCTCATGTCAGATGACACCATGCTGTAGCTTTATGATGTCAGAGCACCTCATGACAAATCGCCCTGGGTGACCATAACACAGGACAATGAGACTTCAGCAAGTCTGCTCTGGTTAACTATCGGTTATTATGACTGCAACGGAAGTAGGAAGTGTAATGGGAAAGTACTCTGCACCATTGAAAGTACTGGGCTCCCCTTTTGAAAGTGGGCTGGAGTGACCAGAACACAGAGTATCTGAAAGAGCACGCCATGTTGAGTATCAGAGCGCCACATACAGAGTGCAGGGAGGCAGGATAAATAAGCTTCCCCCATTTGAAAGTAAGTCAATCGCTCTAACAGAAGACAACTCATTGCAGCCTCAAAGGTGCCAAGAGCCGTCAGATGCTATGAACTCCTTCTAATGACAAGCAAAGCAATTAAATGAGAGTTTCACGTACCATGTAAATTGATAATGGAAGCCGAAGGCTGAGGACGCTTTCTTTTTTTTTTTGGTCTCGGCATCGCAGAGAAATGGTCTACGGCATCACTCCCTCTGCTGGTCATTCAGTATAATCTGCAGATGGAAAAGTCCACTGTTAGTCCATTAACAGAACTTGAATATCTCCAAACTAATGCAACACAATAAACAGATTTTTATAATGTGCTAATAATGAGTACTATGGCGTCTGTAACTCTGCGAAAATCCACAGCTCACTACAAACTCAAATCTGACTTTTATTTCCAACCTAGCATACTTCTCTCGATCAAAAGCCAAACTTTGCTACTACTCTCTACACCATTCCAGCACCTATATTAGGACATAAATAAAAAGATCTCAGTGCTAGCCCTGTGACATGGTATCTTTCTCACTGAGAATTTTTAGGTTATGGTACAGCAGTAACTATTAAGTGATCTGATAAGGTTTTGAAAGAAGGCTTATGCTACAGCTAGAGGTAATAATAAAAACTACGAATAACAGATTCTAACATCTTCATTCTTGTGCAACCCTATCAGTTAACCTATAGAGATCTCGAGAATATTATGATCACCCAAACCTTCAAACAAATGCATAAGTCAACTAATGCCTGAGTTTATTCATGTTACCATCTTTGTCTTCACCTGCACATCCTGTCTAGCCTGCTACCCATTTCAATTCCATGAAAAAGGCATCCTATTGCTTGCTCTCATGTCAGATGACACCATGCTGTAGCTTTATGATGTCAGAGCACCTCATGACAAATCGCCCTGGGTGACCATAACACAGGACAATGAGACTTCAGCAAGTCTGCTCTGGTTAACTATCGGTTATTATGACTGCAACGGAAGTAGGAAGTGTAATGGGAAAGTACTCTGCACCATTGAAAGTACTGGGCTCCCCTTTTGAAAGTGGGCTGGAGTGACCAGAACACAGAGTATCTGAAAGAGCACTCCATGTTGAGTATCAGAGCGCCACATACAGAGTGCAGGGAGGCAGGATAAATAAGCTTCCCCCATTTGAAAGTAAGTCAATCGCTCTAACAGAAGACAACTCATTGCAGCCTCAAAGGTGCCAAGAGCCGTCAGATGCTATGAACTCCTTCTAATGACAAGCAAAGCGATTAAATGAGAGTTTCACCTACCATGTAAATTGATAATGGAAGCCGAAGGCTGAGGACGCTTTCTTTTTTTTTTTGGTCTCAGCATCGCAGAGAAATGGTCTACGGCATCACTCCCTCTGCTGGTCATTCAGTATAATCTGCAGATGGAAAAGTCCACTGTTAGTCCATTAACAGAACTTGAATATCTCCAAACTAATGCAACACAATAAACAGATTTTTATAATGTGCTAATAATGAGTACTATGGCGTCTGTAACTCTGCGAAAATCCACAGCTCACTACAAACTCAAATCTGACTTTTATTTCCAACCTAGCATACTTCTCTCGATCAAAAGCCAAACTTTGCTACTACTCTCTACACCATTCCAGCACCTATATTAGGACATAAATAAAAAGATCTCAGTGCTAGCCCTGTGACATGGTATCTTTCTCACTGAGAATTTTTAGGTTATGGTACAGCAGTAACTATTAAGTGATCTGATAAGGTTTTGAAAGAAGGCTTATGCTACAGCTAGAGGTAATAATAAAAACTACGAATAACAGATTCTAACATCTTCATTCTTGTGCAACCCTATCAGTTAACCTATAGAGATCTCGAGAATATTATGATCACCCAAACCTTCAAACAAATGCATAAGTCAACTAATGCCTGAGTTTATTCATGTTACCATCTTTGTCTTCACCTGCACATCCTGTCTAGCCTGCTACCCATTTCAATTCCATGAAAAAGGCATCCTATTGCTTGCTCTCATGTCAGATGACACCATGCTGTAGCTTTATGATGTCAGAGCACCTCATGACAAATCGCCCTGGGTGACCATAACACAGGACAATGAGACTTCAGCAAGTCTGCTCTGGTTAACTATCGGTTATTATGACTGCAACGGAAGTAGGAAGTGTAATGGGAAAGTACTCTGCACCATTGAAAGTACTGGGCTCCCCTTTTGAAAGTGGGCTGGAGTGACCAGAACACAGAGTATCTGAAAGAGCACGCCATGTTGAGTATCAGAGCGCCACATACAGAGTGCAGGGAGGCAGGATAAATAAGCTTCCCCCATTTGAAAGTAAGTCAATCGCTCTAACAGAAGACAACTCATTGCAGCCTCAAAGGTGCCAAGAGCCGTCAGATGCTATGAACTCCTTCTAATGACAAGCAAAGCAATTAAATGAGAGTTTCACGTACCATGTAAATTGATAATGGAAGCCGAAGGCTGAGGACGCTTTCTTTTTTTTTTTGGTCTCGGCATCGCAGAGAAATGGTCTACGGCATCACTCCCTCTGCTGGTCATTCAGTATAATCTGCAGATGGAAAAGTCCACTGTTAGTCCATTAACAGAACTTGAATATCTCCAAACTAATGCAACACAATAAACAGATTTTTATAATGTGCTAATAATGAGTACTATGGCGTCTGTAACTCTGCGAAAATCCACAGCTCACTACAAACTCAAATCTGACTTTTATTTCCAACCTAGCATACTTCTCTCGATCAAAAGCCAAACTTTGCTACTACTCTCTACACCATTCCAGCACCTATATTAGGACATAAATAAAAAGATCTCAGTGCTAGCCCTGTGACATGGTATCTTTCTCACTGAGAATTTTTAGGTTATGGTACAGCAGTAACTATTAAGTGATCTGATAAGGTTTTGAAAGAAGGCTTATGCTACAGCTAGAGGTAATAATAAAAACTACGAATAACAGATTCTAACATCTTCATTCTTGTGCAACCCTATCAGTTAACCTATAGAGATCTCGAGAATATTATGATCACCCAAACCTTCAAACAAATGCATAAGTCAACTAATGCCTGAGTTTATTCATGTTACCATCTTTGTCTTCACCTGCACATCCTGTCTAGCCTGCTACCCATTTCAATTCCATGAAAAAGGCATCCTATTGCTTGCTCTCATGTCAGATGACACCATGCTGTAGCTTTATGATGTCAGAGCACCTCATGACAAATCGCCCTGGGTGACCATAACACAGGACAATGAGACTTCAGCAAGTCTGCTCTGGTTAACTATCGGTTATTATGACTGCAACGGAAGTAGGAAGTGTAATGGGAAAGTACTCTGCACCATTGAAAGTACTGGGCTCCCCTTTTGAAAGTGGGCTGGAGTGACCAGAACACAGAGTATCTGAAAGAGCACGCCATGTTGAGTATCAGAGCGCCACATACAGAGTGCAGGGAGGCAGGATAAATAAGCTTCCCCCATTTGAAAGTAAGTCAATCGCTCTAACAGAAGACAACTCATTGCAGCCTCAAAGGTGCCAAGAGCCGTCAGATGCTATGAACTCCTTCTAATGACAAGCAAAGCAATTAAATGAGAGTTTCACGTACCATGTAAATTGATAATGGAAGCCGAAGGCTGAGGACGCTTTCTTTTTTTTTTTGGTCTCGGCATCGCAGAGAAATGGTCTACGGCATCACTCCCTCTGCTGGTCATTCAGTATAATCTGCAGATGGAAAAGTCCACTGTTAGTCCATTAACAGAACTTGAATATCTCCAAACTAATGCAACACAATAAACAGATTTTTATAATGTGCTAATAATGAGTACTATGGCGTCTGTAACTCTGCGAAAATCCACAGCTCACTACAAACTCAAATCTGACTTTTATTTCCAACCTAGCATACTTCTCTCGATCAAAAGCCAAACTTTGCTACTACTCTCTACACCATTCCAGCACCTATATTAGGACATAAATAAAAAGATCTCAGTGCTAGCCCTGTGACATGGTATCTTTCTCACTGAGAATTTTTAGGTTATGGTACAGCAGTAACTATTAAGTGATCTGATAAGGTTTTGAAAGAAGGCTTATGCTACAGCTAGAGGTAATAATAAAAACTACGAATAACAGATTCTAACATCTTCATTCTTGTGCAACCCTATCAGTTAACCTATAGAGATCTCGAGAATATTATGATCACCCAAACCTTCAAACAAATGCATAAGTCAACTAATGCCTGAGTTTATTCATGTTACCATCTTTGTCTTCACCTGCACATCCTGTCTAGCCTGCTACCCATTTCAATTCCATGAAAAAGGCATCCTATTGCTTGCTCTCATGTCAGATGACACCATGCTGTAGCTTTATGATGTCAGAGCACCTCATGACAAATCGCCCTGGGTGACCATAACACAGGACAATGAGACTTCAGCAAGTCTGCTCTGGTTAACTATCGGTTATTATGACTGCAACGGAAGTAGGAAGTGTAATGGGAAAGTACTCTGCACCATTGAAAGTACTGGGCTCCCCTTTTGAAAGTGGGCTGGAGTGACCAGAACACAGAGTATCTGAAAGAGCACTCCATGTTGAGTATCAGAGCGCCACATACAGAGTGCAGGGAGGCAGGATAAATAAGCTTCCCCCATTTGAAAGTAAGTCAATCGCTCTAACAGAAGACAACTCATTGCAGCCTCAAAGGTGCCAAGAGCCGTCAGATGCTATGAACTCCTTCTAATGACAAGCAAAGCGATTAAATGAGAGTTTCACCTACCATGTAAATTGATAATGGAAGCCGAAGGCTGAGGACGCTTTCTTTTTTTTTTTTTTGTCTCAGCATCGCAGAGAAATGGTCTACGGCATCACTCCCTCTGCTGGTCATTCAGTATAATCTGCAGATGGAAAAGTCCACTGTTAGTCCATTAACAGAACTTGAATATCTCCAAACTAATGCAACACAATAAACAGATTTTTATAATGTGCTAATAATGAGTACTATGGCGTCTGTAACTCTGCGAAAATCCACAGCTCACTACAAAGTCAAATCTGACTTTTATTTCCAACCTAGCATACTTCTCTCAATCAAAAGCCAAACTTTGCTACTACTCTCTACACCATTCCAGCACCTATATTAGGACATAAATAAAAAGATCTCAGTGCTAGCCCTGTGACATGGTATCTTTCTCACTGAGAATTTTTAGGTTATGGTACAGCAGTAACTATTAAGTGATCTGATAAGGTTTTGAAAGAAGGCTTATGCTACAGCTAGAGGTAATAATAAAAACTACGAATAACAGATTCTAACATCTTCATTCTTGTGCAACCCTATCAGTTAACCTATAGAGATCTCGAGAATATTATGATCACCCAAACCTTCAAACAAATGCATAAGTCAACTAATGCCTGAGTTTATTCATGTTACCATCTTTGTCTTCACCTGCACATCCTGTCTAGCCTGCTACCCATTTCAATTCCATGAAAAAGGCATCCTATTGCTTGCTCTCATGTCAGATGACACCATGCTGTAGCTTTATGATGTCAGAGCACCTCATGACAAATCGCCCTGGGTGACCATAACACAGGACAATGAGACTTCAGCAAGTCTGCTCTGGTTAACTATCGGTTATTATGACTGCAACGGAAGTAGGAAGTGTAATGGGAAAGTACTCTGCACCATTGAAAGTACTGGGCTCCCCTTTTGAAAGTGGGCTGGAGTGACCAGAACACAGAGTATCTGAAAGAGCACTCCATGTTGAGTATCAGAGCGCCACATACAGAGTGCAGGGAGGCAGGATAAATAAGCTTCCCCCATTTGAAAGTAAGTCAATCGCTCTAACAGAAGACAACTCATTGCAGCCTCAAAGGTGCCAAGAGCCGTCAGATGCTATGAACTCCTTCTAATGACAAGCAAAGCGATTAAATGAGAGTTTCACCTACCATGTAAATTGATAATGGAAGCCGAAGGCTGAGGACGCTTTCTTTTTTTTTTTGGTCTCAGCATCGCAGAGAAATGGTCTACGGCATCACTCCCTCTGCTGGTCATTCAGTATAATCTGCAGATGGAAAAGTCCACTGTTAGTCCATTAACAGAACTTGAATATCTCCAAACTAATGCAACACAATAAACAGATTTTTATAATGTGCTAATAATGAGTACTATGGCGTCTGTAACTCTGCGAAAATCCACAGCTCACTACAAACTCAAATCTGACTTTTATTTCCAACCTAGCATACTTCTCTCGATCAAAAGCCAAACTTTGCTACTACTCTCTACACCATTCCAGCACCTATATTAGGACATAAATAAAAAGATCTCAGTGCTAGCCCTGTGACATGGTATCTTTCTCACTGAGAATTTTTAGGTTATGGTACAGCAGTAACTATTAAGTGATCTGATAAGGTTTTGAAAGAAGGCTTATGCTACAGCTAGAGGTAATAATAAAAACTACGAATAACAGATTCTAACATCTTCATTCTTGTGCAACCCTATCAGTTAACCTATAGAGATCTCGAGAATATTATGATCACCCAAACCTTCAAACAAATGCATAAGTCAACTAATGCCTGAGTTTATTCATGTTACCATCTTTGTCTTCACCTGCACATCCTGTCTAGCCTGCTACCCATTTCAATTCCATGAAAAAGGCATCCTATTGCTTGCTCTCATGTCAGATGACACCATGCTGTAGCTTTATGATGTCAGAGCACCTCATGACAAATCGCCCTGGGTGACCATAACACAGGACAATGAGACTTCAGCAAGTCTGCTCTGGTTAACTATCGGTTATTATGACTGCAACGGAAGTAGGAAGTGTAATGGGAAAGTACTCTGCACCATTGAAAGTACTGGGCTCCCCTTTTGAAAGTGGGCTGGAGTGACCAGAACACAGAGTATCTGAAAGAGCACGCCATGTTGAGTATCAGAGCGCCACATACAGAGTGCAGGGAGGCAGGATAAATAAGCTTCCCCCATTTGAAAGTAAGTCAATCGCTCTAACAGAAGACAACTCATTGCAGCCTCAAAGGTGCCAAGAGCCGTCAGATGCTATGAACTCCTTCTAATGACAAGCAAAGCAATTAAATGAGAGTTTCACGTACCATGTAAATTGATAATGGAAGCCGAAGGCTGAGGACGCTTTCTTTTTTTTTTTGGTCTCGGCATCGCAGAGAAATGGTCTACGGCATCACTCCCTCTGCTGGTCATTCAGTATAATCTGCAGATGGAAAAGTCCACTGTTAGTCCATTAACAGAACTTGAATATCTCCAAACTAATGCAACACAATAAACAGATTTTTATAATGTGCTAATAATGAGTACTATGGCGTCTGTAACTCTGCGAAAATCCACAGCTCACTACAAACTCAAATCTGACTTTTATTTCCAACCTAGCATACTTCTCTCGATCAAAAGCCAAACTTTGCTACTACTCTCTACACCATTCCAGCACCTATATTAGGACATAAATAAAAAGATCTCAGTGCTAGCCCTGTGACATGGTATCTTTCTCACTGAGAATTTTTAGGTTATGGTACAGCAGTAACTATTAAGTGATCTGATAAGGTTTTGAAAGAAGGCTTATGCTACAGCTAGAGGTAATAATAAAAACTACGAATAACAGATTCTAACATCTTCATTCTTGTGCAACCCTATCAGTTAACCTATAGAGATCTCGAGAATATTATGATCACCCAAACCTTCAAACAAATGCATAAGTCAACTAATGCCTGAGTTTATTCATGTTACCATCTTAGTCTTCACCTGCACATCCTGTCTAGCCTGCTACCCATTTCAATTCCATGAAAAAGGCATCCTATTGCTTGCTCTCATGTCAGATGACACCATGCTGTAGCTTTATGATGTCAGAGCACCTCATGACAAATCGCCCTGGGTGACCATAACACAGGACAATGAGACTTCAGCAAGTCTGCTCTGGTTAACTATCGGTTATTATGACTGCAACGGAAGTAGGAAGTGTAATGGGAAAGTACTCTGCACCATTGAAAGTACTGGGCTCCCCTTTTGAAAGTGGGCTGGAGTGACCAGAACACAGAGTATCTGAAAGAGCACGCCATGTTGAGTATCAGAGCGCCACATACAGAGTGCAGGGAGGCAGGATAAATAAGCTTCCCCCATTTGAAAGTAAGTCAATCGCTCTAACAGAAGACAACTCATTGCAGCCTCAAAGGTGCCAAGAGCCGTCAGATGCTATGAACTCCTTCTAATGACAAGCAAAGCAATTAAATGAGAGTTTCACGTACCATGTAAATTGATAATGGAAGCCGAAGGCTGAGGACGCTTTCTTTTTTTTTTTGGTCTCGGCATCGCAGAGAAATGGTCTACGGCATCACTCCCTCTGCTGGTCATTCAGTATAATCTGCAGATGGAAAAGTCCACTGTTAGTCCATTAACAGAACTTGAATATCTCCAAACTAATGCAACACAATAAACAGATTTTTATAATGTGCTAATAATGAGTACTATGGCGTCTGTAACTCTGCGAAAATCCACAGCTCACTACAAACTCAAATCTGACTTTTATTTCCAACCTAGCATACTTCTCTCGATCAAAAGCCAAACTTTGCTACTACTCTCTACACCATTCCAGCACCTATATTAGGACATAAATAAAAAGATCTCAGTGCTAGCCCTGTGACATGGTATCTTTCTCACTGAGAATTTTTAGGTTATGGTACAGCAGTAACTATTAAGTGATCTGATAAGGTTTTGAAAGAAGGCTTATGCTACAGCTAGAGGTAATAATAAAAACTACGAATAACAGATTCTAACATCTTCATTCTTGTGCAACCCTATCAGTTAACCTATAGAGATCTCGAGAATATTATGATCACCCAAACCTTCAAACAAATGCATAAGTCAACTAATGCCTGAGTTTATTCATGTTACCATCTTTGTCTTCACCTGCACATCCTGTCTAGCCTGCTACCCATTTCAATTCCATGAAAAAGGCATCCTATTGCTTGCTCTCATGTCAGATGACACCATGCTGTAGCTTTATGATGTCAGAGCACCTCATGACAAATCGCCCTGGGTGACCATAACACAGGACAATGAGACTTCAGCAAGTCTGCTCTGGTTAACTATCGGTTATTATGACTGCAACGGAAGTAGGAAGTGTAATGGGAAAGTACTCTGCACCATTGAAAGTACTGGGCTCCCCTTTTGAAAGTGGGCTGGAGTGACCAGAACACAGAGTATCTGAAAGAGCACTCCATGTTGAGTATCAGAGCGCCACATACAGAGTGCAGGGAGGCAGGATAAATAAGCTTCCCCCATTTGAAAGTAAGTCAATCGCTCTAACAGAAGACAACTCATTGCAGCCTCAAAGGTGCCAAGAGCCGTCAGATGCTATGAACTCCTTCTAATGACAAGCAAAAGGGATTAAATGAGAGTTTCACCTACCATGTAAATTGATAATGGAAGCCGAAGGCTGAGGACGCTTTCTTTTTTTTTTTGGTCTCAGCATCGCAGAGAAATGGTCTACGGCATCACTCCCTCTGCTGGTCATTCAGTATAATCTGCAGATGGAAAAGTCCACTGTTAGTCCATTAACAGAACTTGAATATCTCCAAACTAATGCAACACAATAAACAGATTTTTATAATGTGCTAATAATGAGTACTATGGCGTCTGTAACTCTGCGAAAATCCACAGCTCACTACAAAGTCAAATCTGACTTTTATTTCCAACCTAGCATACTTCTCTCGATCAAAAGCCAAACTTTGCTACTACTCTCTACACCATTCCAGCACCTATATTAGGACATAAATAAAAAGATCTCAGTGCTAGCCCTGTGACATGGTATCTTTCTCACTGAGAATTTTTAGGTTATGGTACAGCAGTAACTATTAAGTGATCTGATAAGGTTTTGAAAGAAGGCTTATGCTACAGCTAGAGGTAATAATAAAAACTACGAATAACAGATTCTAACATCTTCATTCTTGTGCAACCCTATCAGTTAACCTATAGAGATCTCGAGAAAATTATGATCACCCAAACCTTCAAACAAATGCATAAGTCAACTAATGCCTGAGTTTATTCATGTTACCATCTTTGTCTTCACATGCACATCCTGTCTAGCCTGCTACCCATTTCAATTCCATGAAAAAGGCATCCTATTGCTTGCTCTCATGTCAGATGACACCATGCTGTAGCTTTATGATGTCAGAGCACCTCATGACAAATCGCCCTGGGTGACCATAACACAGGACAATGAGACTTCAGCAAGTCTGCTCTGGTTAACTATCGGTTATTATGACTGCAACGGAAGTAGGAAGTGTAATGGGAAAGTACTCTGCACCATTGAAAGTACTGGGCTCCCCTTTTGAAAGTGGGCTGGAGTGACCAGAACACAGAGTATCTGAAAGAGCACTCCATGTTGAGTATCAGAGCGCCACATACAGAGTGCAGGGAGGCAGGATAAATAAGCTTCCCCCATTTGAAAGTAAGTCAATCGCTCTAACAGAAGACAACTCATTGCAGCCTCAAAGGTGCCAAGAGCCGTCAGATGCTATGAACTCCTTCTAATGACAAGCAAAAGCGATTAAATGAGAGTTTCACCTACCATGTAAATTGATAATGGAAGCCGAAGGCTGAGGACGCTTTCTTTTTTTTTTTGGTCTCAGCATCGCAGAGAAATGGTCTACGGCATCACTCCCTCTGCTGGTCATTCAGTATAATCTGCAGATGGAAAAGTCCACTGTTAGTCCATTAACAGAACTTGAATATCTCCAAACTAATGCAACACAATAAACAGATTTTTATAATGTGCTAATAATGAGTACTATGGCGTCTGTAACTCTGCGAAAATCCACAGCTCACTACAAAGTCAAATCTGACTTTTATTTCCAACCTAGCATACTTCTCTCGATCAAAAGCCAAACTTTGCTACTACTCTCTACACCATTCCAGCACCTATATTAGGACATAAATAAAAAGATCTCAGTGCTAGCCCTGTGACATGGTATCTTTCTCACTGAGAATTTTTAGGTTATGGTACAGCAGTAACTATTAAGTGATCTGATAAGGTTTTGAAAGAAGGCTTATGCTACAGCTAGAGGTAATAATAAAAACTACGAATAACAGATTCTAACATCTTCATTCTTGTGCAACCCTATCAGTTAACCTATAGAGATCTCGAGAATATTATGATCACCCAAACCTTCAAACAAATGCATAAGTCAACTAATGCCTGAGTTTATTCATGTTACCATCTTTGTCTTCACATGCACATCCTGTCTAGCCTGCTACCCATTTCAATTCCATGAAAAAGGCATCCTATTGCTTGCTCTCATGTCAGATGACACCATGCTGTAGCTTTATGATGTCAGAGCACCTCATGACAAATCGCCCTGGGTGACCATAACACAGGACAATGAGACTTCAGCAAGTCTGCTCTGGTTAACTATCGGTTATTATGACTGCAACGGAAGTAGGAAGTGTAATGGGAAAGTACTCTGCACCATTGAAAGTACTGGGCTCCCCTTTTGAAAGTGGGCTGGAGTGACCAGAACACAGAGTATCTGAAAGAGCACTCCATGTTGAGTATCAGAGCGCCACATACAGAGTGCAGGGAGGCAGGATAAATAAGCTTCCCCCATTTGAAAGTAAGTCAATCGCTCTAACAGAAGACAACTCATTGCAGCCTCAAAGGTGCCAAGAGCCGTCAGATGCTATGAACTCCTTCTAATGACAAGCAAAGCAATTAAATGAGAGTTTCACGTACCATGTAAATTGATAATGGAAGCCGAAGGCTGAGGACGCTTTCTTTTTTTTTTTGGTCTCGGCATCGCAGAGAAATGGTCTACGGCATCACTCCCTCTGCTGGTCATTCAGTATAATCTGCAGATGGAAAAGTCCACTGTTAGTCCATTAACAGAACTTGAATATCTCCAAACTAATGCAACACAATAAACAGATTTTTATAATGTGCTAATAATGAGTACTATGGCGTCTGTAACTCTGCGAAAATCCACAGCTCACTACAAAGTCAAATCTGACTTTTATTTCCAACCTAGCATACTTCTCTCAATCAAAAGCCAAACTTTGCTACTACTCTCTACACCATTCCAGCACCTATATTAGGACATAAATAAAAAGATCTCAGTGCTAGCCCTGTGACATGGTATCTTTCTCACTGAGAATTTTTAGGTTATGGTACAGCAGTAACTATTAAGTGATCTGATAAGGTTTTGAAAGAAGGCTTATGCTACAGCTAGAGGTAATAATAAAAACTACGAATAACAGATTCTAACATCTTCATTCTTGTGCAACCCTATCAGTTAACCTATAGAGATCTCGAGAATATTATGATCACCCAAACCTTCAAACAAATGCATAAGTCAACTAATGCCTGAGTTTATTCATGTTACCATCTTTGTCTTCACCTGCACATCCTGTCTAGCCTGCTACCCATTTCAATTCCATGAAAAAGGCATCCTATTGCTTGCTCTCATGTCAGATGACACCATGCTGTAGCTTTATGATGTCAGAGCACCTCATGACAAATCGCCCTGGGTGACCATAACACAGGACAATGAGACTTCAGCAAGTCTGCTCTGGTTAACTATCGGTTATTATGACTGCAACGGAAGTAGGAAGTGTAATGGGAAAGTACTCTGCACCATTGAAAGTACTGGGCTCCCCTTTTGAAAGTGGGCTGGAGTGACCAGAACACAGAGTATCTGAAAGAGCACGCCATGTTGAGTATCAGAGCGCCACATACAGAGTGCAGGGAGGCAGGATAAATAAGCTTCCCCCATTTGAAAGTAAGTCAATCGCTCTAACAGAAGACAACTCATTGCAGCCTCAAAGGTGCCAAGAGCCGTCAGATGCTATGAACTCCTTCTAATGACAAGCAAAGCAATTAAATGAGAGTTTCACGTACCATGTAAATTGATAATGGAAGCCGAAGGCTGAGGACGCTTTCTTTTTTTTTTTGGTCTCGGCATCGCAGAGAAATGGTCTACGGCATCACTCCCTCTGCTGGTCATTCAGTATAATCTGCAGATGGAAAAGTCCACTGTTAGTCCATTAACAGAACTTTAATATCTCCAAACTAATGCAACACAATAAACAGATTTTTATAATGTGCTAATAATGAGTACTATGGCGTCTGTAACTCTGCGAAAATCCACAGCTCACTACAAAGTCAAATCTGACTTTTATTTCCAACCTAGCATACTTCTCTCGATCAAAAGCCAAACTTTGCTACTACTCTCTACACCATTCCAGCACCTATATTAGGACATAAATAAAAAGATCTCAGTGCTAGCCCTGTGACATGGTATCTTTCTCACTGAGAATTTTTAGGTTATGGTACAGCAGTAACTATTAAGTGATCTGATAAGGTTTTGAAAGAAGGCTTATGCTACAGCTAGAGGTAATAATAAAAACTACGAATAACAGATTCTAACATCTTCATTCTTGTGCAACCCTATCAGTTAACCTATAGAGATCTCGAGAATATTATGATCACCCAAACCTTCAAACAAATGCATAAGTCAACTAATGCCTGAGTTTATTCATGTTACCATCTTTGTCTTCACATGCACATCCTGTCTAGCCTGCTACCCATTTCAATTCCATGAAAAAGGCATCCTATTGCTTGCTCTCATGTCAGATGACACCATGCTGTAGCTTTATGATGTCAGAGCACCTCATGACAAATCGCCCTGGGTGACCATAACACAGGACAATGAGACTTCAGCAAGTCTGCTCTGGTTAACTATCGGTTATTATGACTGCAACGGAAGTAGGAAGTGTAATGGGAAAGTACTCTGCACCATTGAAAGTACTGGGCTCCCCTTTTGAAAGTGGGCTGGAGTGACCAGAACACAGAGTATCTGAAAGAGCACTCCATGTTGAGTATCAGAGCGCCACATACAGAGTGCAGGGAGGCAGGATAAATAAGCTTCCCCCATTTGAAAGTAAGTCAATCGCTCTAACAGAAGACAACTCATTGCAGCCTCAAAGGTGCCAAGAGCCGTCAGATGCTATGAACTCCTTCTAATGACAAGCAAAAGCGATTAAATGAGAGTTTCACCTACCATGTAAATTGATAATGGAAGCCGAAGGCTGAGGACGCTTTCTTTTTTTTTTTGGTCTCAGCATCGCAGAGAAATGGTCTACGGCATCACTCCCTCTGCTGGTCATTCAGTATAATCTGCAGATGGAAAAGTCCACTGTTAGTCCATTAACAGAACTTGAATATCTCCAAACTAATGCAACACAATAAACAGATTTTTATAATGTGCTAATAATGAGTACTATGGCGTCTGTAACTCTGCGAAAATCCACAGCTCACTACAAAGTCAAATCTGACTTTTATTTCCAACCTAGCATACTTCTCTCGATCAAAAGCCAAACTTTGCTACTACTCTCTACACCATTCCAGCACCTATATTAGGACATAAATAAAAAGATCTCAGTGCTAGCCCTGTGACATGGTATCTTTCTCACTGAGAATTTTTAGGTTATGGTACAGCAGTAACTATTAAGTGATCTGATAAGGTTTTGAAAGAAGGCTTATGCTACAGCTAGAGGTAATAATAAAAACTACGAATAACAGATTCTAACATCTTCATTCTTGTGCAACCCTATCAGTTAACCTATAGAGATCTCGAGAATATTATGATCACCCAAACCTTCAAACAAATGCATAAGTCAACTAATGCCTGAGTTTATTCATGTTACCATCTTTGTCTTCACATGCACATCCTGTCTAGCCTGCTACCCATTTCAATTCCATGAAAAAGGCATCCTATTGCTTGCTCTCATGTCAGATGACACCATGCTGTAGCTTTATGATGTCAGAGCACCTCATGACAAATCGCCCTGGGTGACCATAACACAGGACAATGAGACTTCAGCAAGTCTGCTCTGGTTAACTATCGGTTATTATGACTGCAACGGAAGTAGGAAGTGTAATGGGAAAGTACTCTGCACCATTGAAAGTACTGGGCTCCCCTTTTGAAAGTGGGCTGGAGTGACCAGAACACAGAGTATCTGAAAGAGCACTCCATGTTGAGTATCAGAGCGCCACATACAGAGTGCAGGGAGGCAGGATAAATAAGCTTCCCCCATTTGAAAGTAAGTCAATCGCTCTAACAGAAGACAACTCATTGCAGCCTCAAAGGTGCCAAGAGCCGTCAGATGCTATGAACTCCTTCTAATGACAAGCAAAGCGATTAAATGAGAGTTTCACCTACCATGTAAATTGATAATGGAAGCCGAAGGCTGAGGACGCTTTCTTTTTTTTTTTTTGTCTCAGCATCGCAGAGAAATGGTCTACGGCATCACTCCCTCTGCTGGTCATTCAGTATAATCTGCAGATGGAAAAGTCCACTGTTAGTCCATTAACAGAACTTGAATATCTCCAAACTAATGCAACACAATAAACAGATTTTTATAATGTGCTAATAATGAGTACTATGGCGTCTGTAACTCTGCGAAAATCCACAGCTCACTACAAACTCAAATCTGACTTTTATTTCCAACCTAGCATACTTCTCTCAATCAAAAGCCAAACTTTGCTACTACTCTCTACACCATTCCAGCACCTATATTAGGACATAAATAAAAAGATCTCAGTGCTAGCCCTGTGACATGGTATCTTTCTCACTGAGAATTTTTAGGTTATGGTACAGCAGTAACTATTAAGTGATCTGATAAGGTTTTGAAAGAAGGCTTATGCTACAGCTAGAGGTAATAATAAAAACTACGAATAACAGATTCTAACATCTTCATTCTTGTGCAACCCTATCAGTTAACCTATAGAGATCTCGAGAATATTATGATCACCCAAACCTTCAAACAAATGCATAAGTCAACTAATGCCTGAGTTTATTCATGTTACCATCTTTGTCTTCACCTGCACATCCTGTCTAGCCTGCTACCCATTTCAATTCCATGAAAAAGGCATCCTATTGCTTGCTCTCATGTCAGATGACACCATGCTGTAGCTTTATGATGTCAGAGCACCTCATGACAAATCGCCCTGGGTGACCATAACACAGGACAATGAGACTTCAGCAAGTCTGCTCTGGTTAACTATCGGTTATTATGACTGCAACGGAAGTAGGAAGTGTAATGGGAAAGTACTCTGCACCATTGAAAGTACTGGGCTCCCCTTTTGAAAGTGGGCTGGAGTGACCAGAACACAGAGTATCTGAAAGAGCACGCCATGTTGAGTATCAGAGCGCCACATACAGAGTGCAGGGAGGCAGGATAAATAAGCTTCCCCCATTTGAAAGTAAGTCAATCGCTCTAACAGAAGACAACTCATTGCAGCCTCAAAGGTGCCAAGAGCCGTCAGATGCTATGAACTCCTTCTAATGACAAGCAAAGCAATTAAATGAGAGTTTCACGTACCATGTAAATTGATAATGGAAGCCGAAGGCTGAGGACGCTTTCTTTTTTTTTTTGGTCTCGGCATCGCAGAGAAATGGTCTACGGCATCACTCCCTCTGCTGGTCATTCAGTATAATCTGCAGATGGAAAAGTCCACTGTTAGTCCATTAACAGAACTTGAATATCTCCAAACTAATGCAACACAATAAA
Source organism: Triturus cristatus (assembly GCF_964204655.1). NCBI lineage: Eukaryota > Metazoa > Chordata > Amphibia > Caudata > Salamandridae > Triturus > Triturus cristatus. The sequence continues at coordinate 47,073 of NW_028187506.1, forward strand.
CAGATTTTTATAATGTGCTAATAATGAGTACTATGGCGTCTGTAACTCTGCGAAAATCCACAGCTCACTACAAACTCAAATCTGACTTTTATTTCCAACCTAGCATACTTCTCTCAATCAAAAGCCAAACTTTGCTACTACTCTCTACACCATTCCAGCACCTATATTAGGACATAAATAAAAAGATCTCAGTGCTAGCCCTGTGACATGGTATCTTTCTCACTGAGAATTTTTAGGTTATGGTACAGCAGTAACTATTAAGTGATCTGATAAGGTTTTGAAAGAAGGCTTATGCTACAGCTAGAGGTAATAATAAAAACTACGAATAACAGATTCTAACATCTTCATTCTTGTGCAACCCTATCAGTTAACCTATAGAGATCTCGAGAATATTATGATCACCCAAACCTTCAAACAAATGCATAAGTCAACTAATGCCTGAGTTTATTCATGTTACCATCTTTGTCTTCACCTGCACATCCTGTCTAGCCTGCTACCCATTTCAATTCCATGAAAAAGGCATCCTATTGCTTGCTCTCATGTCAGATGACACCATGCTGTAGCTTTATGATGTCAGAGCACCTCATGACAAATCGCCCTGGGTGACCATAACACAGGACAATGAGACTTCAGCAAGTCTGCTCTGGTTAACTATCGGTTATTATGACTGCAACGGAAGTAGGAAGTGTAATGGGAAAGTACTCTGCACCATTGAAAGTACTGGGCTCCCCTTTTGAAAGTGGGCTGGAGTGACCAGAACACAGAGTATCTGAAAGAGCACGCCATGTTGAGTATCAGAGCGCCACATACAGAGTGCAGGGAGGCAGGATAAATAAGCTTCCCCCATTTGAAAGTAAGTCAATCGCTCTAACAGAAGACAACTCATTGCAGCCTCAAAGGTGCCAAGAGCCGTCAGATGCTATGAACTCCTTCTAATGACAAGCAAAGCAATTAAATGAGAGTTTCACGTACCATGTAAATTGATAATGGAAGCCGAAGGCTGAGGACGCTTTCTTTTTTTTTTTGGTCTCGGCATCGCAGAGAAATGGTCTACGGCATCACTCCCTCTGCTGGTCATTCAGTATAATCTGCAGATGGAAAAGTCCACTGTTAGTCCATTAACAGAACTTGAATATCTCCAAACTAATGCAACACAATAAACAGATTTTTATAATGTGCTAATAATGAGTACTATGGCGTCTGTAACTCTGCGAAAATCCACAGCTCACTACAAAGTCAAATCTGACTTTTATTTCCAACCTAGCATACTTCTCTCGATCAAAAGCCAAACTTTGCTACTACTCTCTACACCATTCCAGCACCTATATTAGGACATAAATAAAAAGATCTCAGTGCTAGCCCTGTGACATGGTATCTTTCTCACTGAGAATTTTTAGGTTATGGTACAGCAGTAACTATTAAGTGATCTGATAAGGTTTTGAAAGAAGGCTTATGCTACAGCTAGAGGTAATAATAAAAACTACGAATAACAGATTCTAACATCTTCATTCTTGTGCAACCCTATCAGTTAACCTATAGAGATCTCGAGAATATTATGATCACCCAAACCTTCAAACAAATGCATAAGTCAACTAATGCCTGAGTTTATTCATGTTACCATCTTTGTCTTCACATGCACATCCTGTCTAGCCTGCTACCCATTTCAATTCCATGAAAAAGGCATCCTATTGCTTGCTCTCATGTCAGATGACACCATGCTGTAGCTTTATGATGTCAGAGCACCTCATGACAAATCGCCCTGGGTGACCATAACACAGGACAATGAGACTTCAGCAAGTCTGCTCTGGTTAACTATCGGTTATTATGACTGCAACGGAAGTAGGAAGTGTAATGGGAAAGTACTCTGCACCATTGAAAGTACTGGGCTCCCCTTTTGAAAGTGGGCTGGAGTGACCAGAACACAGAGTATCTGAAAGAGCACTCCATGTTGAGTATCAGAGCGCCACATACAGAGTGCAGGGAGGCAGGATAAATAAGCTTCCCCCATTTGAAAGTAAGTCAATCGCTCTAACAGAAGACAACTCATTGCAGCCTCAAAGGTGCCAAGAGCCGTCAGATGCTATGAACTCCTTCTAATGACAAGCAAAAGCGATTAAATGAGAGTTTCACCTACCATGTAAATTGATAATGGAAGCCGAAGGCTGAGGACGCTTTCTTTTTTTTTTTGGTCTCAGCATCGCAGAGAAATGGTCTACGGCATCACTCCCTCTGCTGGTCATTCAGTATAATCTGCAGATGGAAAAGTCCACTGTTAGTCCATTAACAGAACTTGAATATCTCCAAACTAATGCAACACAATAAACAGATTTTTATAATGTGCTAATAATGAGTACTATGGCGTCTGTAACTCTGCGAAAATCCACAGCTCACTACAAAGTCAAATCTGACTTTTATTTCCAACCTAGCATACTTCTCTCGATCAAAAGCCAAACTTTGCTACTACTCTCTACACCATTCCAGCACCTATATTAGGACATAAATAAAAAGATCTCAGTGCTAGCCCTGTGACATGGTATCTTTCTCACTGAGAATTTTTAGGTTATGGTACAGCAGTAACTATTAAGTGATCTGATAAGGTTTTGAAAGAAGGCTTATGCTACAGCTAGAGGTAATAATAAAAACTACGAATAACAGATTCTAACATCTTCATTCTTGTGCAACCCTATCAGTTAACCTATAGAGATCTCGAGAATATTATGATCACCCAAACCTTCAAACAAATGCATAAGTCAACTAATGCCTGAGTTTATTCATGTTACCATCTTTGTCTTCACATGCACATCCTGTCTAGCCTGCTACCCATTTCAATTCCATGAAAAAGGCATCCTATTGCTTGCTCTCATGTCAGATGACACCATGCTGTAGCTTTATGATGTCAGAGCACCTCATGACAAATCGCCCTGGGTGACCATAACACAGGACAATGAGACTTCAGCAAGTCTGCTCTGGTTAACTATCGGTTATTATGACTGCAACGGAAGTAGGAAGTGTAATGGGAAAGTACTCTGCACCATTGAAAGTACTGGGCTCCCCTTTTGAAAGTGGGCTGGAGTGACCAGAACACAGAGTATCTGAAAGAGCACGCCATGTTGAGTATCAGAGCGCCACATACAGAGTGCAGGGAGGCAGGATAAATAAGCTTCCCCCATTTGAAAGTAAGTCAATCGCTCTAACAGAAGACAACTCATTGCAGCCTCAAAGGTGCCAAGAGCCGTCAGATGCTATGAACTCCTTCTAATGACAAGCAAAGCAATTAAATGAGAGTTTCACGTACCATGTAAATTGATAATGGAAGCCGAAGGCTGAGGACGCTTTCTTTTTTTTTTTGGTCTCGGCATCGCAGAGAAATGGTCTACGGCATCACTCCCTCTGCTGGTCATTCAGTATAATCTGCAGATGGAAAAGTCCACTGTTAGTCCATTAACAGAACTTGAATATCTCCAAACTAATGCAACACAATAAACAGATTTTTATAATGTGCTAATAATGAGTACTATGGCGTCTGTAACTCTGCGAAAATCCACAGCTCACTACAAACTCAAATCTGACTTTTATTTCCAACCTAGCATACTTCTCTCGATCAAAAGCCAAACTTTGCTACTACTCTCTACACCATTCCAGCACCTATATTAGGACATAAATAAAAAGATCTCAGTGCTAGCCCTGTGACATGGTATCTTTCTCACTGAGAATTTTTAGGTTATGGTACAGCAGTAACTATTAAGTGATCTGATAAGGTTTTGAAAGAAGGCTTATGCTACAGCTAGAGGTAATAATAAAAACTACGAATAACAGATTCTAACATCTTCATTCTTGTGCAACCCTATCAGTTAACCTATAGAGATCTCGAGAATATTATGATCACCCAAACCTTCAAACAAATGCATAAGTCAACTAATGCCTGAGTTTATTCATGTTACCATCTTTGTCTTCACCTGCACATCCTGTCTAGCCTGCTACCCATTTCAATTCCATGAAAAAGGCATCCTATTGCTTGCTCTCATGTCAGATGACACCATGCTGTAGCTTTATGATGTCAGAGCACCTCATGACAAATCGCCCTGGGTGACCATAACACAGGACAATGAGACTTCAGCAAGTCTGCTCTGGTTAACTATCGGTTATTATGACTGCAACGGAAGTAGGAAGTGTAATGGGAAAGTACTCTGCACCATTGAAAGTACTGGGCTCCCCTTTTGAAAGTGGGCTGGAGTGACCAGAACACAGAGTATCTGAAAGAGCACTCCATGTTGAGTATCAGAGCGCCACATACAGAGTGCAGGGAGGCAGGATAAATAAGCTTCCCCCATTTGAAAGTAAGTCAATCGCTCTAACAGAAGACAACTCATTGCAGCCTCAAAGGTGCCAAGAGCCGTCAGATGCTATGAACTCCTTCTAATGACAAGCAAAAGCGATTAAATGAGAGTTTCACCTACCATGTAAATTGATAATGGAAGCCGAAGGCTGAGGACGCTTTCTTTTTTTTTTTGGTCTCAGCATCGCAGAGAAATGGTCTACGGCATCACTCCCTCTGCTGGTCATTCAGTATAATCTGCAGATGGAAAAGTCCACTGTTAGTCCATTAACAGAACTTGAATATCTCCAAACTAATGCAACACAATAAACAGATTTTTATAATGTGCTAATAATGAGTACTATGGCGTCTGTAACTCTGCGAAAATCCACAGCTCACTACAAAGTCAAATCTGACTTTTATTTCCAACCTAGCATACTTCTCTCGATCAAAAGCCAAACTTTGCTACTACTCTCTACACCATTCCAGCACCTATATTAGGACATAAATAAAAAGATCTCAGTGCTAGCCCTGTGACATGGTATCTTTCTCACTGAGAATTTTTAGGTTATGGTACAGCAGTAACTATTAAGTGATCTGATAAGGTTTTGAAAGAAGGCTTATGCTACAGCTAGAGGTAATAATAAAAACTACGAATAACAGATTCTAACATCTTCATTCTTGTGCAACCCTATCAGTTAACCTATAGAGATCTCGAGAATATTATGATCACCCAAACCTTCAAACAAATGCATAAGTCAACTAATGCCTGAGTTTATTCATGTTACCATCTTTGTCTTCACATGCACATCCTGTCTAGCCTGCTACCCATTTCAATTCCATGAAAAAGGCATCCTATTGCTTGCTCTCATGTCAGATGACACCATGCTGTAGCTTTATGATGTCAGAGCACCTCATGACAAATCGCCCTGGGTGACCATAACACAGGACAATGAGACTTCAGCAAGTCTGCTCTGGTTAACTATCGGTTATTATGACTGCAACGGAAGTAGGAAGTGTAATGGGAAAGTACTCTGCACCATTGAAAGTACTGGGCTCCCCTTTTGAAAGTGGGCTTGAGTGACCAGAACACAGAGTATCTGAAAGAGCACGCCATGTTGAGTATCAGAGCGCCACATACAGAGTGCAGGGAGGCAGGATAAATAAGCTTCCCCCATTTGAAAGTAAGTCAATCGCTCTAACAGAAGACAACTCATTGCAGCCTCAAAGGTGCCAAGAGCCGTCAGATGCTATGAACTCCTTCTAATGACAAGCAAAGCAATTAAATGAGAGTTTCACGTACCATGTAAATTGATAATGGAAGCCGAAGGCTGAGGACGCTTTCTTTTTTTTTTTGGTCTCGGCATCGCAGAGAAATGGTCTACGGCATCACTCCCTCTGCTGGTCATTCAGTATAATCTGCAGATGGAAAAGTCCACTGTTAGTCCATTAACAGAACTTGAATATCTCCAAACTAATGCAACACAATAAACAGATTTTTATAATGTGCTAATAATGAGTACTATGGCGTCTGTAACTCTGCGAAAATCCACAGCTCACTACAAACTCAAATCTGACTTTTATTTCCAACCTAGCATACTTCTCTCGATCAAAAGCCAAACTTTGCTACTACTCTCTACACCATTCCAGCACCTATATTAGGACATAAATAAAAAGATCTCAGTGCTAGCCCTGTGACATGGTATCTTTCTCACTGAGAATTTTTAGGTTATGGTACAGCAGTAACTATTAAGTGATCTGATAAGGTTTTGAAAGAAGGCTTATGCTACAGCTAGAGGTAATAATAAAAACTACGAATAACAGATTCTAACATCTTCATTCTTGTGCAACCCTATCAGTTAACCTATAGAGATCTCGAGAATATTATGATCACCCAAACCTTCAAACAAATGCATAAGTCAACTAATGCCTGAGTTTATTCATGTTACCATCTTTGTCTTCACCTGCACATCCTGTCTAGCCTGCTACCCATTTCAATTCCATGAAAAAGGCATCCTATTGCTTGCTCTCATGTCAGATGACACCATGCTGTAGCTTTATGATGTCAGAGCACCTCATGACAAATCGCCCTGGGTGACCATAACACAGGACAATGAGACTTCAGCAAGTCTGCTCTGGTTAACTATCGGTTATTATGACTGCAACGGAAGTAGGAAGTGTAATGGGAAAGTACTCTGCACCATTGAAAGTACTGGGCTCCCCTTTTGAAAGTGGGCTGGAGTGACCAGAACACAGAGTATCTGAAAGAGCACGCCATGTTGAGTATCAGAGCGCCACATACAGAGTGCAGGGAGGCAGGATAAATAAGCTTCCCCCATTTGAAAGTAAGTCAATCGCTCTAACAGAAGACAACTCATTGCAGCCTCAAAGGTGCCAAGAGCCGTCAGATGCTATGAACTCCTTCTAATGACAAGCAAAAGCGATTAAATGAGAGTTTCACCTACCATGTAAATTGATAATGGAAGCCGAAGGCTGAGGACGCTTTCTTTTTTTTTTTGGTCTCAGCATCGCAGAGAAATGGTCTACGGCATCACTCCCTCTGCTGGTCATTCAGTATAATCTGCAGATGGAAAAGTCCACTGTTAGTCCATTAACAGAACTTGAATATCTCCAAACTAATGCAACACAATAAACAGATTTTTATAATGTGCTAATAATGAGTACTATGGCGTCTGTAACTCTGCGAAAATCCACAGCTCACTACAAAGTCAAATCTGACTTTTATTTCCAACCTAGCATACTTCTCTCGATCAAAAGCCAAACTTTGCTACTACTCTCTACACCATTCCAGCACCTATATTAGGACATAAATAAAAAGATCTCAGTGCTAGCCCTGTGACATGGTATCTTTCTCACTGAGAATTTTTAGGTTATGGTACAGCAGTAACTATTAAGTGATCTGATAAGGTTTTGAAAGAAGGCTTATGCTACAGCTAGAGGTAATAATAAAAACTACGAATAACAGATTCTAACATCTTCATTCTTGTGCAACCCTATCAGTTAACCTATAGAGATCTCGAGAATATTATGATCACCCAAACCTTCAAACAAATGCATAAGTCAACTAATGCCTGAGTTTATTCATGTTACCATCTTTGTCTTCACATGCACATCCTGTCTAGCCTGCTACCCATTTCAATTCCATGAAAAAGGCATCCTATTGCTTGCTCTCATGTCAGATGACACCATGCTGTAGCTTTATGATGTCAGAGCACCTCATGACAAATCGCCCTGGGTGACCATAACACAGGACAATGAGACTTCAGCAAGTCTGCTCTGGTTAACTATCGGTTATTATGACTGCAACGGAAGTAGGAAGTGTAATGGGAAAGTACTCTGCACCATTGAAAGTACTGGGCTCCCCTTTTGAAAGTGGGCTGGAGTGACCAGAACACAGAGTATCTGAAAGAGCACGCCATGTTGAGTATCAGAGCGCCACATACAGAGTGCAGGGAGGCAGGATAAATAAGCTTCCCCCATTTGAAAGTAAGTCAATCGCTCTAACAGAAGACAACTCATTGCAGCCTCAAAGGTGCCAAGAGCCGTCAGATGCTATGAACTCCTTCTAATGACAAGCAAAGCAATTAAATGAGAGTTTCACGTACCATGTAAATTGATAATGGAAGCCGAAGGCTGAGGACGCTTTCTTTTTTTTTTTGGTCTCGGCATCGCAGAGAAATGGTCTACGGCATCACTCCCTCTGCTGGTCATTCAGTATAATCTGCAGATGGAAAAGTCCACTGTTAGTCCATTAACAGAACTTGAATATCTCCAAACTAATGCAACACAATAAACAGATTTTTATAATGTGCTAATAATGAGTACTATGGCGTCTGTAACTCTGCGAAAATCCACAGCTCACTACAAACTCAAATCTGACTTTTATTTCCAACCTAGCATACTTCTCTCGATCAAAAGCCAAACTTTGCTACTACTCTCTACACCATTCCAGCACCTATATTAGGACATAAATAAAAAGATCTCAGTGCTAGCCCTGTGACATGGTATCTTTCTCACTGAGAATTTTTAGGTTATGGTACAGCAGTAACTATTAAGTGATCTGATAAGGTTTTGAAAGAAGGCTTATGCTACAGCTAGAGGTAATAATAAAAACTACGAATAACAGATTCTAACATCTTCATTCTTGTGCAACCCTATCAGTTAACCTATAGAGATCTCGAGAATATTATGATCACCCAAACCTTCAAACAAATGCATAAGTCAACTAATGCCTGAGTTTATTCATGTTACCATCTTTGTCTTCACCTGCACATCCTGTCTAGCCTGCTACCCATTTCAATTCCATGAAAAAGGCATCCTATTGCTTGCTCTCATGTCAGATGACACCATGCTGTAGCTTTATGATGTCAGAGCACCTCATGACAAATCGCCCTGGGTGACCATAACACAGGACAATGAGACTTCAGCAAGTCTGCTCTGGTTAACTATCGGTTATTATGACTGCAACGGAAGTAGGAAGTGTAATGGGAAAGTACTCTGCACCATTGAAAGTACTGGGCTCCCCTTTTGAAAGTGGGCTGGAGTGACCAGAACACAGAGTATCTGAAAGAGCACGCCATGTTGAGTATCAGAGCGCCACATACAGAGTGCAGGGAGGCAGGATAAATAAGCTTCCCCCATTTGAAAGTAAGTCAATCGCTCTAACAGAAGACAACTCATTGCAGCCTCAAAGGTGCCAAGAGCCGTCAGATGCTATGAACTCCTTCTAATGACAAGCAAAGCAATTAAATGAGAGTTTCACGTACCATGTAAATTGATAATGGAAGCCGAAGGCTGAGGACGCTTTCTTTTTTTTTTTGGTCTCGGCATCGCAGAGAAATGGTCTACGGCATCACTCCCTCTGCTGGTCATTCAGTATAATCTGCAGATGGAAAAGTCCACTGTTAGTCCATTAACAGAACTTGAATATCTCCAAACTAATGCAACACAATAAACAGATTTTTATAATGTGCTAATAATGAGTACTATGGCGTCTGTAACTCTGCGAAAATCCACAGCTCACTACAAACTCAAATCTGACTTTTATTTCCAACCTAGCATACTTCTCTCGATCAAAAGCCAAACTTTGCTACTACTCTCTACACCATTCCAGCACCTATATTAGGACATAAATAAAAAGATCTCAGTGCTAGCCCTGTGACATGGTATCTTTCTCACTGAGAATTTTTAGGTTATGGTACAGCAGTAACTATTAAGTGATCTGATAAGGTTTTGAAAGAAGGCTTATGCTACAGCTAGAGGTAATAATAAAAACTACGAATAACAGATTCTAACATCTTCATTCTTGTGCAACCCTATCAGTTAACCTATAGAGATCTCGAGAATATTATGATCACCCAAACCTTCAAACAAATGCATAAGTCAACTAATGCCTGAGTTTATTCATGTTACCATCTTTGTCTTCACCTGCACATCCTGTCTAGCCTGCTACCCATTTCAATTCCATGAAAAAGGCATCCTATTGCTTGCTCTCATGTCAGATGACACCATGCTGTAGCTTTATGATGTCAGAGCACCTCATGACAAATCGCCCTGGGTGACCATAACACAGGACAATGAGACTTCAGCAAGTCTGCTCTGGTTAACTATCGGTTATTATGACTGCAACGGAAGTAGGAAGTGTAATGGGAAAGTACTCTGCACCATTGAAAGTACTGGGCTCCCCTTTTGAAAGTGGGCTGGAGTGACCAGAACACAGAGTATCTGAAAGAGCACGCCATGTTGAGTATCAGAGCGCCACATACAGAGTGCAGGGAGGCAGGATAAATAAGCTTCCCCCATTTGAAAGTAAGTCAATCGCTCTAACAGAAGACAACTCATTGCAGCCTCAAAGGTGCCAAGAGCCGTCAGATGCTATGAACTCCTTCTAATGACAAGCAAAGCAATTAAATGAGAGTTTCACGTACCATGTAAATTGATAATGGAAGCCGAAGGCTGAGGACGCTTTCTTTTTTTTTTTGGTCTCGGCATCGCAGAGAAATGGTCTACGGCATCACTCCCTCTGCTGGTCATTCAGTATAATCTGCAGATGGAAAAGTCCACTGTTAGTCCATTAACAGAACTTGAATATCTCCAAACTAATGCAACACAATAAACAGATTTTTATAATGTGCTAATAATGAGTACTATGGCGTCTGTAACTCTGCGAAAATCCACAGCTCACTACAAACTCAAATCTGACTTTTATTTCCAACCTAGCATACTTCTCTCGATCAAAAGCCAAACTTTGCTACTACTCTCTACACCATTCCAGCACCTATATTAGGACATAAATAAAAAGATCTCAGTGCTAGCCCTGTGACATGGTATCTTTCTCACTGAGAATTTTTAGGTTATGGTACAGCAGTAACTATTAAGTGATCTGATAAGGTTTTGAAAGAAGGCTTATGCTACAGCTAGAGGTAATAATAAAAACTACGAATAACAGATTCTAACATCTTCATTCTTGTGCAACCCTATCAGTTAACCTATAGAGATCTCGAGAATATTATGATCACCCAAACCTTCAAACAAATGCATAAGTCAACTAATGCCTGAGTTTATTCATGTTACCATCTTTGTCTTCACCTGCACATCCTGTCTAGCCTGCTACCCATTTCAATTCCATGAAAAAGGCATCCTATTGCTTGCTCTCATGTCAGATGACACCATGCTGTAGCTTTATGATGTCAGAGCACCTCATGACAAATCGCCCTGGGTGACCATAACACAGGACAATGAGACTTCAGCAAGTCTGCTCTGGTTAACTATCGGTTATTATGACTGCAACGGAAGTAGGAAGTGTAATGGGAAAGTACTCTGCACCATTGAAAGTACTGGGCTCCCCTTTTGAAAGTGGGCTGGAGTGACCAGAACACAGAGTATCTGAAAGAGCACTCCATGTTGAGTATCAGAGCGCCACATACAGAGTGCAGGGAGGCAGGATAAATAAGCTTCCCCCATTTGAAAGTAAGTCAATCGCTCTAACAGAAGACAACTCATTGCAGCCTCAAAGGTGCCAAGAGCCGTCAGATGCTATGAACTCCTTCTAATGACAAGCAAAAGCGATTAAATGAGAGTTTCACCTACCATGTAAATTGATAATGGAAGCCGAAGGCTGAGGACGCTTTCTTTTTTTTTTTGGTCTCAGCATCGCAGAGAAATGGTCTACGGCATCACTCCCTCTGCTGGTCATTCAGTATAATCTGCAGATGGAAAAGTCCACTGTTAGTCCATTAACAGAACTTGAATATCTCCAAACTAATGCAACACAATAAACAGATTTTTATAATGTGCTAATAATGAGTACTATGGCGTCTGTAACTCTGCGAAAATCCACAGCTCACTACAAAGTCAAATCTGACTTTTATTTCCAACCTAGCATACTTCTCTCGATCAAAAGCCAAACTTTGCTACTACTCTCTACACCATTCCAGCACCTATATTAGGACATAAATAAAAAGATCTCAGTGCTAGCCCTGTGACATGGTATCTTTCTCACTGAGAATTTTTAGGTTATGGTACAGCAGTAACTATTAAGTGATCTGATAAGGTTTTGAAAGAAGGCTTATGCTACAGCTAGAGGTAATAATAAAAACTACGAATAACAGATTCTAACATCTTCATTCTTGTGCAACCCTATCAGTTAACCTATAGAGATCTCGAGAATATTATGATCACCCAAACCTTCAAACAAATGCATAAGTCAACTAATGCCTGAGTTTATTCATGTTACCATCTTTGTCTTCACATGCACATCCTGTCTAGCCTGCTACCCATTTCAATTCCATGAAAAAGGCATCCTATTGCTTGCTCTCATGTCAGATGACACCATGCTGTAGCTTTATGATGTCAGAGCACCTCATGACAAATCGCCCTGGGTGACCATAACACAGGACAATGAGACTTCAGCAAGTCTGCTCTGGTTAACTATCGGTTATTATGACTGCAACGGAAGTAGGAAGTGTAATGGGAAAGTACTCTGCACCATTGAAAGTACTGGGCTCCCCTTTTGAAAGTGGGCTGGAGTGACCAGAACACAGAGTATCTGAAAGAGCACTCCATGTTGAGTATCAGAGCGCCACATACAGAGTGCAGGGAGGCAGGATAAATAAGCTTCCCCCATTTGAAAGTAAGTCAATCGCTCTAACAGAAGACAACTCATTGCAGCCTCAAAGGTGCCAAGAGCCGTCAGATGCTATGAACTCCTTCTAATGACAAGCAAAAGCGATTAAATGAGAGTTTCACCTACCATGTAAATTGATAATGGAAGCCGAAGGCTGAGGACGCTTTCTTTTTTTTTTTGGTCTCAGCATCGCAGAGAAATGGTCTACGGCATCACTCCCTCTGCTGGTCATTCAGTATAATCTGCAGATGGAAAAGTCCACTGTTAGTCCATTAACAGAACTTGAATATCTCCAAACTAATGCAACACAATAAACAGATTTTTATAATGTGCTAATAATGAGTACTATGGCGTCTGTAACTCTGCGAAAATCCACAGCTCACTACAAAGTCAAATCTGACTTTTATTTCCAACCTAGCATACTTCTCTCGATCAAAAGCCAAACTTTGCTACTACTCTCTACACCATTCCAGCACCTATATTAGGACATAAATAAAAAGATCTCAGTGCTAGCCCTGTGACATGGTATCTTTCTCACTGAGAATTTTTAGGTTATGGTACAGCAGTAACTATTAAGTGATCTGATAAGGTTTTGAAAGAAGGCTTATGCTACAGCTAGAGGTAATAATAAAAACTACGAATAACAGATTCTAACATCTTCATTCTTGTGCAACCCTATCAGTTAACCTATAGAGATCTCGAGAATATTATGATCACCCAAACCTTCAAACAAATGCATAAGTCAACTAATGCCTGAGTTTATTCATGTTACCATCTTTGTCTTCACCTGCACATCCTGTCTAGCCTGCTACCCATTTCAATTCCATGAAAAAGGCATCCTATTGCTTGCTCTCATGTCAGATGACACCATGCTGTAGCTTTATGATGTCAGAGCACCTCATGACAAATCGCCCTGGGTGACCATAACACAGGACAATGAGACTTCAGCAAGTCTGCTCTGGTTAACTATCGGTTATTATGACTGCAACGGAAGTAGGAAGTGTAATGGGAAAGTACTCTGCACCATTGAAAGTACTGGGCTCCCCTTTTGAAAGTGGGCTGGAGTGACCAGAACACAGAGTATCTGAAAGAGCACTCCATGTTGAGTATCAGAGCGCCACATACAGAGTGCAGGGAGGCAGGATAAATAAGCTTCCCCCATTTGAAAGTAAGTCAATCGCTCTAACAGAAGACAACTCATTGCAGCCTCAAAGGTGCCAAGAGCCGTCAGATGCTATGAACTCCTTCTAATGACAAGCAAAGCGATTAAATGAGAGTTTCACCTACCATGTAAATTGATAATGGAAGCCGAAGGCTGAGGACGCTTTCTTTTTTTTTTTTTGTCTCAGCATCGCAGAGAAATGGTCTACGGCATCACTCCCTCTGCTGGTCATTCAGTATAATCTGCAGATGGAAAAGTCCACTGTTAGTCCATTAACAGAACTTGAATATCTCCAAACTAATGCAACACAATAAACAGATTTTTATAATGTGCTAATAATGAGTACTATGGCGTCTGTAACTCTGCGAAAATCCACAGCTCACTACAAACTCAAATCTGACTTTTATTTCCAACCTAGCATACTTCTCTCAATCAAAAGCCAAACTTTGCTACTACTCTCTACACCATTCCAGCACCTATATTAGGACATAAATAAAAAGATCTCAGTGCTAGCCCTGTGACATGGTATCTTTCTCACTGAGAATTTTTAGGTTATGGTACAGCAGTAACTATTAAGTGATCTGATAAGGTTTTGAAAGAAGGCTTATGCTACAGCTAGAGGTAATAATAAAAACTACGAATAACAGATTCTAACATCTTCATTCTTGTGCAACCCTATCAGTTAACCTATAGAGATCTCGAGAATATTATGATCACCCAAACCTTCAAACAAATGCATAAGTCAACTAATGCCTGAGTTTATTCATGTTACCATCTTTGTCTTCACCTGCACATCCTGTCTAGCCTGCTACCCATTTCAATTCCATGAAAAAGGCATCCTATTGCTTGCTCTCATGTCAGATGACACCATGCTGTAGCTTTATGATGTCAGAGCACCTCATGACAAATCGCCCTGGGTGACCATAACACAGGACAATGAGACTTCAGCAAGTCTGCTCTGGTTAACTATCGGTTATTATGACTGCAACGGAAGTAGGAAGTGTAATGGGAAAGTACTCTGCACCATTGAAAGTACTGGGCTCCCCTTTTGAAAGTGGGCTGGAGTGACCAGAACACAGAGTATCTGAAAGAGCACGCCATGTTGAGTATCAGAGGCGCCACATACAGAGTGCAGGGAGGCAGGATAAATAAGCTTCCCCCATTTGAAAGTAAGTCAATCGCTCTAACAGAAGACAACTCATTGCAGCCTCAAAGGTGCCAAGAGCCGTCAGATGCTATGAACTCCTTCTAATGACAAGCAAAGCAATTAAATGAGAGTTTCACGTACCATGTAAATTGATAATGGAAGCCGAAGGCTGAGGACGCTTTCTTTTTTTTTTTGGTCTCGGCATCGCAGAGAAATGGTCTACGGCATCACTCCCTCTGCTGGTCATTCAGTATAATCTGCAGATGGAAAAGTCCACTGTTAGTCCATTAACAGAACTTGAATATCTCCAAACTAATGCAACACAATAAACAGATTTTTATAATGTGCTAATAATGAGTACTATGGCGTCTGTAACTCTGCGAAAATCCACAGCTCACTACAAACTCAAATCTGACTTTTATTTCCAACCTAGCATACTTCTCTCAATCAAAAGCCAAACTTTGCTACTACTCTCTACACCATTCCAGCACCTATATTAGGACATAAATAAAAAGATCTCAGTGCTAGCCCTGTGACATGGTATCTTTCTCACTGAGAATTTTTAGGTTATGGTACAGCAGTAACTATTAAGTGATCTGATAAGGTTTTGAAAGAAGGCTTATGCTACAGCTAGAGGTAATAATAAAAACTACGAATAACAGATTCTAACATCTTCATTCTTGTGCAACCCTATCAGTTACCTATAGAGATCTCGAGAATATTATGATCACCCAAACCTTCAAACAAATGCATAAGTCAACTAATGCCTGAGTTTATTCATGTTACCATCTTTGTCTTCACCTGCACATCCTGTCTAGCCTGCTACCCATTTCAATTCCATGAAAAAGGCATCCTATTGCTTGCTCTCATGTCAGATGACACCATGCTGTAGCTTTATGATGTCAGAGCACCTCATGACAAATCGCCCTGGGTGACCATAACACAGGACAATGAGACTTCAGCAAGTCTGCTCTGGTTAACTATCGGTTATTATGACTGCAACGGAAGTAGGAAGTGTAATGGGAAAGTACTCTGCACCATTGAAAGTACTGGGCTCCCCTTTTGAAAGTGGGCTGGAGTGACCAGAACACAGAGTATCTGAAAGAGCACGCCATGTTGAGTATCAGAGCGCCACATACAGAGTGCAGGGAGGCAGGATAAATAAGCTTCCCCCATTTGAAAGTAAGTCAATCGCTCTAACAGAAGACAACTCATTGCAGCCTCAAAGGTGCCAAGAGCCGTCAGATGCTATGAACTCCTTCTAATGACAAGCAAAGCAATTAAATGAGAGTTTCACGTACCATGTAAATTGATAATGGAAGCCGAAGGCTGAGGACGCTTTCTTTTTTTTTTGGTCTCGGCATCGCAGAGAAATGGTCTACGGCATCACTCCC